>NC_090247.1:43664082-43684082 GCF_037325665.1 Littorina saxatilis | reverse complement strand
TGACACGTATCTACAAAAACCAACATCCACAGCCTCGCTGCATTCCTGACAGAGTGGGAACTTCATGCAGCATTAATTTTGTAACTGACATCAATGTTAATCTTCAAAATTAGGTCAGGAAAAAAACAAAAAGAAAAACAAAATATCAAAAACAAAAACAAGCAAACGAACAAACAAAAAACAGTCAACAAACCAAGCTCACTTTAAACAAGGAGTAGCCATGCTGGACCATGCTGGTTTGTTTTTTGTTTTGTTGTATGTGTCCAAGTGGAAGAATGGTGTTTGGCGTGAGCTTTAGTTTGCATAGTTGTTGTCTATAGCGCTAGTTTTTGGATGATAACAGGGAATTATCCCAATTCTCTGTAAAATAGAATGACGTCGCCTTTCGGCCAAAGAGTGTCCCGGACTCCTAATAAGTGGGAAAAGAGCTAGGCCCGAAGCCCTCTCATTCTCTTGGTCTCAACATTTCTCTGGCGCTGATTAAGCTGGTGTCAAGAGCTAAATCAAACCTCAAAAAGGTCTCCAGTACACTTAATAACACCTAAACCTTTTGAGTAACAATAGGCATGAAGCGTAGATGAGACAGTTGTCTGTCGAATAAAATTGATTTAGAACTGAAGTTTTTTTTCATGGAAGATAAAATCAAATAGAGCATTTCCCCTTCCAAAGATGGTTTTCAGTTGATCATGTTGGTGTTATTGCAAATTTCTTGTCTGCCGTCAATTTGATTGTGTTTTTGTTTTAATTTGTTGTATTTTTTACGTTATGAACTGAACATAACACCCGTTGAGCTTCGCATTTTTACGGTATTGTCTATTGGACATCACCACGTGAATATGTCCCCTTTAAAGCAAAATCATGTAAAGCTTCAATTCAAAGGTAATGGCTCCCTTCAAGTTTATTGCGTATTTTCGTATTACCTTTAAATTGCATTTGCTAAAAATGTTAGGGTGTAAGGTTAAAGCGCTGTGTCATCGGTTCCAGTATATTTTCATGTACTAGAGGAAATCAGCAGTGATCACAGTAAGATGTGCATTCTAAAAACCATGGTGGTGACTGAAACTTCTTTGAAAAAGCCGAAATCACGCTAACTATTTATCATTTCTGTACAGGTACGGGAAGCATATAAAGCCTCAGTAGTTATGTCATGATTTAAAAGAGAAACAATGTCAATCAAAACACTGGCATGCAGCCAACAGGTCTGATCTGTTTCGTTTCCGTTATTTTCATATCTAGATCTTTAAAACGCCATGAATTACCGGTCAACGCAATAAATTGTGCATGCTCGAATACTTGCCAGCAGCTCAGAATGAGGAAGATTTCATTCTTACGAACGTACGCCTATTGCATTTATTTATTTATCTATATGGGAGATTTATATAGCGCTTGATGTTCTCTGAGCGAGAACGGGGTGGATGAATGCGTGGGAGGGGAGGAGGGGCTAGGTGCATGGGGTCAGTATCAACTGAAAACAGATTTTTAATGAAAATGAAGCGTGGATTGCACTTTGAGTTGGAGAACTTTTGCCCAAAACCATTTAAAGCCATTTCACCCACGAAGTATCATGAATCAAAATGGACACAGCATATTGAATAAAAGTAAATCTTTTACCCTCGCCAACCCTTCTCCTCTCCCTTATTTTATTGCGCCATAAACCCACACCCCCAGTTCCTAATGAAGCGTGTAGCCTACAGCCTACCTGTTTCCGATTATCATTGCCAGCGAGGACATAAAATTATCAACATCCGTGATTAAACCATCAACAACAAAGCGTCGTGCCCCATACACTGTCAACCCAACGATGCGACACTCACACGACTTATACGTCAGGTGTATATTATGGTCTCCATGGTACGGAGTTGAAGAGACCACCCACGTGTTTATGGCCGTATCAGGTATGTGTGGTGGTGGTGGTGGTGGTGGTTGTGGGGAGGATTGAGCGCGGTTCGTTATCCTCCCCATCTGCATCAGGTGATTGTCAGTGACTTCCAGGCCTCGTGTGTCCTCGCCAGGTCACGGCTTTGCTGGTGGCTTTTACGCACAGTCGGCTTTCGGCTTTTATCCCGTGTCGTGTTGCTCGTCTCTCTCTCTGATCTTATCGTCAGGCCACCCGCCCACCCGCTTAATACATATACCCCATTATCCGCTCTCCAGGCGCAGGTTTTGACCCGGGCGATATATATGTCTGAATCCTAACCAGCTCAGTAAATGGTGCTGTCACATGTTGATCGGGATATGTTTAGCATGGAGCATGAGTAAGTGATGATGATGACGATGAGGGCTGATTATTTTATTTAACGTCCCTATAGCCAACGACGACGACGACGATGATGATGATGATGATGATGATGATGATGATGATGATGATGATGATGATGATGATGATGATGATGATGATGACGACGACGGCGAATACGACGACGACGATGATGTTGGTGGTGGTGGTGGTGAGGGTGTTGATGCTGCGACTGATATTGTGTCGCCAATGAGGGCTGGCGCTCTAGAAAGGTGCATGGTAATAATGATTCAAGTCCTAAATTTGTACTTCATTCGAGTAATAAAACAACCAACAACAACAACATGAAATAAATCAATAAATACAAATATGTATTGTTTTCCGACTTGTTGACATTCAGCGTAAAGAGTTTGATTCAAATAGGTGAAATTGCTGAAAGACATGCAGAGAGAAAAAAGTCACAACTGCATGAATGAAATATAAAAGCAGGCTTCGAAAGCTCATATTTTTAATGTGTGTATGTTTTGATAACATTTATTTCCAGTATAAACTGCTTTTGTTTACTCGTGAGTGTTACGCGTTGTTTTTTTTTTTAAAGGGAACGGCCACAAACATTTTTGAACTTAAAATATACAGGAAATTAATTTTAGTTTTCAAGTTACTCTAATTACCAGTGGAAAACTACACAAAAACGCAAAGATTGACATTGACATTTTGCGTGAAGTATTTTTTAGTTTTTTGTTTGTTTGTAGTTGTTAGTGTTTGTGTGAACAGCGCTAATTTTACAACTTTACGCATTCAATGAAACGGATTCTTAACAGCCTCTTTCAACACATATATTCCCGCGAGGAGAAATTCATTGATTTACCGAATGTGTCTGTGCTTCAGGATTCAACAATTGTACAGATATATATGTAAAAACTTGTTATTTTAATGTTAAATGTTAATTTGTTTTATCTTTTTGTTTACGAAAACACGGAATATACATTATGTCAAAGAAGATCTTAACTAAAATCAAAAAAAGGAAAACAAAGTAGCAGACAATTAGAAATATATCACAAATAAAAACAAAAGAAAACAAAGAACAAAACAAAACAAAAGAAAACAAAAGAAAGGAAAAGAAAAGAACTAAAGAAAAGAAAACGGAAAGAAAACAAAAGAAAAGGAACAGAAACAAAATGAAAGGAAAAAAAGAAAAGAAAAGAAAAGAATCCAAACCATACAAAACGAATCAAACTGAGATAATAGATAAAGCATAAACGTGCATATACGAGCCTTAAATTATGTTACAGAAGAATGACCAAAATAACTCGAATAGTGTTTGGATGTAAGCGAAAATATGACAACGATGTTGTAATACATTTACTTAAACTATTGTATTTGAAACTAATACAATAATGTTTTGAGGACTTGCAAATGATTATCGAGACGACATTTCATTTTGATATAAAACATCATTCCTCCTGTAATGTGCTAAACAGAACTAAACAGAAATGAATTCTATTGGAGAGGAACACAGATTAAAACAAGTCGCGTAAGGCGAAAATACAACATTTAGTCAAGTAGCTGTCGAACTCACAGAATGAAACTGAACGCAATGCAACGCAGCAAGACCGTATACTCGAAGCATCGTCAGTCCACCGCGCACGGCAAAGGCAGTGAAATTGACAAGAAGAGCGGGGTAGTACTTGCGCTGAGAAGGATAGCACGCTTTTCTGTACCTCTCTTCGTTTTAACTTTCTGAGCGTGTTTTTAATCCAAACATAGCATATCTATATGTTTTTGGAATCAGGAATCGACAAGGAATAAGATGAAAGTGTTTTTAAATTGATTTGGAAAATTCAATTTTGATAATAATTTTTATATATTTAATTTTCAGAGCTTGTTGTTAATCCAAATATAACATATTTATATGTTTTTGGAATCAGAAAATGATGGAGAATAAGATGAACGTAAATTTGGATCGTTTTATAACAAAAATATTTTTTTTACAATTTTCAGATTTTTAATGACCAAAGTCATTAATTAATTTTTAAGCCACCAAGCTGAAATGCAATACCGAAGTCCGGGCTTCGTCGAACATTACTTGACCAAAATTTCAACCAATTTGGTTGAAAAATGAGGGCGTGACAGTGCCGCCTCAACTTTCACGAAAAGCCGGATATGACGTCATCAAAGGTATTTATCAAAAAAATGAAAAAAACTTTCGGGGATATCATACCCAGGAACACTCATGTCAAATTTCATAAAGATCTGTCCAGTAGTTTGGTCTGAATCGCTCTACACACACGCACACACACACACACACACACACACACACACACACACACATACACCACGACCCTCGTCTCGAATCCCCCCTCTACGTTAAAACATTTAGTCATAACTTGACTAAATGTAATAAAAGGGGGACAAAATGTTACTTTAAAAATAAAAAAAAATCTGCACACACAACTGGACTCACACATGCACATACGTATAAGAACATAGAATTTTAACAGTTATTGCTATTTTCGTTGTTTTCCTCATTTTATAAACAATACACACGCGGTTGTTCAAAAGCTATTAACTCAAAACGCAGTTCTGGTCGTAGATGCTTGTGTTGTACATTATTTTGTTTAGAATTGCAAAAACCAAGTGTTGTGTTTGCATTTAAAACAAGCTCAAAAATCTGGAAAATCCGTTTGAGGCAAATTATGTTCATTTGGCTTGTGTTGCCAAAACAATGTGTCATCGCTGTCTCGGTTGCAGGGTTTCGGCCAACCTATGATTTATCAATCTTTGTGATGAAAAAAATATGCAGTGCGTTTTGTTTCGTTCTGTAAGGCTAATTGTATTGATTTCGCTTTACACGACTTGTTTTGATTGATTGGGCCCCATCAATCATTGTGGCAAATATTGACACTGATGAATCATCAGAGTGAAAAATGAGCTCTGGTTTGCAGTTTATGCAATGTGCGCTCAATATGACTCCCTTTTCTTTTGAAATTATGCACATCGGATCTCACAATCCCTTCAGACACGATCGCTTTGCTGTCGACTGGAAATTCGCCACAATGTGACTGAAGTATACACGTCACGACATTCCAGTCGGCAGCCAAGGGATCGTAGTGGCAGTGATCGCGAGCTACAACGTGCACATTTCCGAAAGAAAATGGCATCATATCGAGCAAACAAAATGGCGTCATGTTGAGCGAACAAAATGGCGGCATGTCGAGCGGACAAAATGACTTCATATCGAGCGGACAAAATGACTTCATATCGAGCGGACAAAATGACTTCATATCGAGCGGACAAAATGACTTCATATCGAGCGGACAAAATGACTTCATTTCGAGCGGACAAAATGACTTCATATCGAGCGGACAAAATGACTTCATTTCGAGCGGACAAAATGACTTCATATCGAGCGGACAAAATGACTTCATATCGAGCGGACAAAATGGTGTCATATCGAGCGGACACAATTGCGTCATCATTGTATTGAGCGGACAAAATGGTGTCCTATCGAGCGGACAAAATGGCGTCATATTGAGCTGACACTGCACAAATGCACATCGGAGCTCATTTTTTACTGTGATTTTTCTGATCGCTTGACGCAATTAATTTTATCTATGTCCATTTTTGCCTTGGTGTATTAAGGGGCGCAACTCTTGCTCAGCCCTTTAAACCCCCGACACAGTTATGTTCGGAAAAGAGTTAATTTAAAAAAACCACTTTTCATGGATTAAGAAAGATTGAAAAAAAATGAAAAAAAAGAAATTAACGAAAGAAAGAAACAATGAAAGAAAAAATCGCGAAATTCGCAAATTGTTCCAAACTTTTACAGCTTTCCCAAAAACATTTCGCTCAGCCAGACTCTGCACAGTCAGCTCTGCCTTGGCGGGCTGCTAGAGCAAAGTGCAAAGACTTTTTTCTTTTCTCCTTCTTTTTCTTTTTAATGAATAGACTGGCACGCTGAGGGTGGTATAGGTTAGGACTGGGGAAGCCAAGTGAGGCCCATGCAGCGTGCATTCCTATGCCTGCAACCTAACTGCCCGTCATCACTCCACTGCTACATTGCTTTCTCACTGTACCGACACTTGCCCGTCTCTTTACTTTCTCCAGGATTCGAACCCTGGGCCACCCTCGAGCAGCAGCGGCTGTCCGGTGTGCGAAGGGGCGGGCAGGGCGAGAGGAAAGAAAAGGGGTAACATTTATTTTGTCGCCTTCGCAGGGCGCGACTGCAAGCCACAGCAGACAACTCGGACACGTAGAGTCAACATCGCATTAATTAGCCGCCCCTTCCAGAGACAGCGTCAACCTCGCTTCCTACACTTGTACACTCACTTCTGCCAACGACTATACCTCTGAGTAAAGCAGCGCGATGTATACGCTTTCGTGCCGTAAATGAGCGTGAACTACACTTTTTGAACTTGTACGAAACGATGCTCGACCGCGTGCGGCCCGAGAAAGAAGAGTGAACTACGCTTCCACTGAGTAGTAAACATCTACACAGGTCCTGCCGGGGACTATGACTCTGAGCAAAGCAGCACGAGTTACGCTTCCGTACGGTTCTACCTATAGTTGGGCGTGAACTACGCTTTTTGAACTTGAAACGAGATTGACCTGGTTGGCATCGTGTGCTCAAAAACAAAAGCTTCCTAGATCTTATACTTTTACAATCAGTTCTGCCAACGACTGTGCCTCCGAACAAAGCAGAGCGATATATTTACGCTCTTGTACACTTCTAATGGTAAATGAGCGAGAACTACACTTCCTGAACACTTTCTGAACTTGTACGTACTACAAGGCTCAACGTACACACAAGAACTACGCTCCTATCAGTAAACTTCGACGCCGGGCTATTTCCAGGACAATGCTTCTGAGCCGGCAAGAAAGTACGCTGTCGTACAGTTCTACCTCATGTAAATAGGCGTGAACTTTGTTTACTGAACTTGTAGGAAGCTATGCCTACGCCTAAGACGTATGCGTCCAGTAGAAAACAGTTACGCAGGTTCTTTCGAGAACTATGCCTCTGAGTACGCTCTCAAACATTTATGTCTGTACTTGTAAATTAGCGTGAACTACTTCATTGTACTATTTCTAAAGTTGTACAACACTTGACCTGGTTGGCGTCGTGCCGAGACAGCGTGAACTACGCTTCCAGTATGCCAATCAGGTAAACTGAGGAGCGTAACAAGTACATGTACTAGGCTCTTTGCAGTTCGTGAATGAGCGTGAAGTACACATTCTGAACATATATACGAGGCTCGACCTGATTGACCAAGAACAATGATGTGAACTACGCTTCCAGTGACGCTATCAGTGTCATGCAGTAACTCAGCGGCCTAGCATGGAATGCTCTCTCCATGCGGCGTGTAGGAAGATTGAACTACGCGATGTGAACTTGTACAATGCTTGACCTGATTGGTCAAGAACGATAGTATGCACTACACTTCCTGGTGCAACGCAGGCTGTGTCCATTACTATAACCCGAGCAAGGCATTGCGACGTACGCGTTTTTACGCTTCTACGGTTTCTGGACCTGCATGAATCTCATATCAATAATATCCTTGGCACAAAGGGTCAAAAATCCCCAAAATAAGGTCTTAAAAAAATAAGCCCTTATTTTGACAATAAGGCCTTATTTTTGGAAATAAGCCCTCATTTTTGAAAAATATGGCCTTATTTTGAAAATAAGGCCTTAATTCTCTTTGGTCATAAAAAATGAGTGCGTAAAGAAATAAGGCCTTATTTATTTTAAGACCTTAATAAAATAAGGCCTTATTTTCGATAAGGCCTTAGGAAAATAAGGCCTTAAGACAAATAAGCCCTTAAAAAAATAAGGCCTTATTTTTCTGCGCATCACTACTGCTCACCCTAATAGCAACACACAATAACTTAATGACACATATCTATGACGACAACACACACACACACATACACAGGACACGCACGCGCACACTCACGAACGCACATATGCGGGTGAGCGCGAAAAAAGAGATAATAAATGGAACAAGAGAAAACATTTCCAAACCATAAACATTATGACACTGGTTGAAATCGGTTGTCGCACCTGGAATCTCCTGTACACCTGTACCTACCCTAACACATTTCCAAACACACACACACACACACACACACACACACACACACACACACACACACACACATACACACACACACACACACACACTCTCTCTCTCTCTTCCTCTCTCTCTCTTTCTATCTTTCTCTCTCTGTCCGTGTCAGTTCGTTCGTCAGTCCGTCTGTCTAACTGTCTGTCAATCCGTCTGTGTGAATAGAATAGAATAGAATAGAATAGAATAGAATTTATTGTCATCAACCCTTAAGGATATTGACACAAGTTGTACAATAAATGAATGGATAAATAATGTACAAATTATTTCATTCAATATTGAAACAATTAAAAACAAAGGCTCCAAGCAATTTTTGAATTTTTTCGTCTTTTTTAAATAACAGATCGCTTGGTTTCCTTAAGTCACAGTTTGATAACATCGTGTGTGTGTGTGTGTGTGTGAGTGTGTGTGAGTGTGTGTGTGTGTGTGTGTGTGTGTGTGTGTGTGTGTGTCTCTCTCTCTCTCTCTCTCTTTCTCTCTCTCTCCCTCTCTCTCTCTCTCTCTCTCTCTCTCTTTCTCTTTCTCTCTCTCTCTGTACCAGCATACAACTGAGAGGCGCAAAAATAAGGCCTTTAGTATTGTAAGGCCTTATTTTTTTAAGGCCTTATTTCCAATATGACCTTAGAAAAATAAGGCCTTATTTTTGTTAAGGCCTTATTCTGAAATAAGGCCTTATTCTGAAAGAAGGCCTTATTCAGAAATAAGGCCTTAAAAAAATAAGCTCATAAGAAAATTATTTATTGAAAATAAGCCCTTATTTCAGGAAATAAGGCCTTATTCATCTAAGGTCTTATTTTGGGGATTTTTGACCCTTTGTGCCAGGGATACAATAACGAAAGCGTAAAAAAAATCGCTGCGTAACCCTAAATGCAATCTGTGCGTGCAGTCCGTGTACAAGAATATATAAGCAACGTTGTCTAGACTTGCACAAAAGTGGATTTTCTTTGTGTCATGCACTCATGAAATATTGGGTGAACAGCGCTTGCAGTAATACATTTAAGTTACAGGCAGACTTTGCTAAGCACAGTAGCTCAACATAATTATATATACGCTTTTGTGTGCATCTGCCATTCAGTGAGCGTATCGGTACTTCTAGTTCTATGTATATGAGGCTCGCCCATCGTCCGGCAAAGGCATTTGCGTGAACTACACTTGCAGCAGTGATGGTATAGCATCAAAGCAACGCAAGATATCCACACAAAATAACCTTAATTTGATTAGAAATCGACACGACTTCCATCTCGTATGCAAAAGTTGCGGAATTTGGACTGTTCCATATTTTGTGTCGATTTTTGAGTTTGACACTTTCGTCAGGTCGATTTGGGGGTTACACACAGTCTGTTGCAATCATTCAAAATCCAATTTTTAAAAACACAGTGATTACACTGTATTTGTCATCGAGAAACCGGACAACGAGATATCAATCGGTATGCACGGCCCTTATTTTGAGAATTATTCCAGTAAAATACCCGAAACTTTCCGGTTGTCGCGATCCCTGGTAAATATATTGCCTGGTGAAAGTATAGCATCTGTTTATATGATAAAGAAGATACAACAACAAACGAACGAAACAAGACTGTCGCCTTGGCCTTTTCTTCCCGATTGTTCATTCTTTCGTGAAATACTGTGCCACAATGGACGCCATTGCGGGACGTAAATTTTGAGAAGACGAGACTATGCGAATCATGCAGGAGTTACCGTACTTCATAACCTCGTTGGGGAGAAAACGCTAAAACAACTTTTTTGGAATAGCCGGATAAATTTTGCGGTGAAATATTTTTTTCACACGATTAAAAAAAAAAGAGAGAATAAAAGTTGTTCGTAATCATGACACCAAGGACATGGTCAAGAAAGACAAAGATGCAGGGACGTTACTCTCGAGCTTGCCTGTGGATAAAAGTTGATACGCAGTAAGCTCCCTTCGACAACAAAACGCGTGATGCGATTCTGATAAGGACATGATTACTTTCCGTGAATTTCAAACTTCATGATATCCATCATTATCGGGCTGTTCGAAAAGTATAGGGTCTAAATTGGAGAAGACAATTTCATAAAAATATATTGTTATACAAAAATTATACTTAGTCTAAATTTATATGTACGTTTATACACGCGTCATTACGACAGAATGTTTATAAAGGTATGTAAAGTGGTGTAACATTTATTCACGGAATTATTATTTGTTGTTAATTTGAAGGGATCATAACAATAACCAAAGAAAAGTTTAAGGACAAAGAGGCCTGAAATGTAGGAGGTGTTACTCTCGAGTCTATTAGTTGGAATAAAATAACAGAGTAGCCTTCCTGGGGTAAGAAAACGAGTGTCTGTTCTGTGATTGACAGATTGTTACCTCCCGTGGGTTACAACCTTCATCATATCCTGCTTCCCTCCCTTCCACCTTTTACAAAACGGATAAAGATTCTTCAGTGTACGGCAGTCGTGGTTACCTGTTTAAGTACTTGTCATAGTGAATTGCATTTATGAGCTAATACACATGTACACCCACATCAAAATCAAAACACTTACACGGGCTGTTATGGACCTGCAGGGAACTACGGCAATAGGTCTATGTTATGCAAGATCAGAGAGGTGCACGATTTCATCTTTCGCCTGTGTACATATTTCCCCCTCGACATATACTCAAGACTGAAAAGTTGTTTCCTAGGTAAAATTAAGAAATGAAATTATTTAAGGACGAAAAGCATGTCAGTTTCTTGCATGTGAAGAAAATTGGTGGTAAAATTTAATAGATTTCACCCCCAAAATCGAATTCTTCGAAAACGTGTACTGAGTGGTTACGTCCCTTGAGTAAGAAGGAAAACATTTTAGGATGAATCAAATTTCTAAGTTAAATAAAAACAAATTGGTTGGACAAATTTGGCCCCATGAATGTAAGGTACACAAGGTCGCTCATCAGTACTATCGAAGGGTGGTTTTTTTTTGTTCAGTGTAGAGTTTATACTAGATCAACGAGGCCGAGAAGCGAAATATCAACACGGCGAAAGATGAAAACGTCACACCGGCCGGTGAAGAGTGGAACCGATTATGCCAATTGATCTTGAAAGCTGTCCATTGACTTTTGTGAAGAATCGTCCAAATTACCACTTTTTCCATTTGCTGATTCTTGCTCAATCCCTTCCGGAACGCGCGCGAGATTTCACACGCTTTTTGTGTACACCCCAAACACCGAATCAGGCGCTTAAAACTTATCATGGTTATTCATTTTTGTCGATGATACTTACGACGACCCATCCTTGAAATAGAGCACGTTTGGTACAAAGACAGATTAACACAGGATTAAAAAGGGGGTAGTCAATGTTTGCCCTTGCAGAAAGACCTTAGATATCGGACCTCAGAAGTTAGATATCGTCGTCGTTCTGGAGTTTTGGCGTAACTCGATTCTTGGCGATTTTGATGTTTTGTGCTTGTATTCTCCGTGAGAAGTCTTCTTAAAATACGATGGACAATATAAGATAAAACATTCTTTTATCTTTCTATCAATACCAGGTAGAAATATATTCACTTTTTCATTCACAAAATAGAAGTTTTGGCCTTCTGCTGAAAAGCTGTCCAACATGAGTTACACTTCATGACGACGTCGATATATGACACACGTCATCGATATTGTCTTTTACACGCTTAAACGTATTAGTGTTACATCTTCAAACACCCAGTCAGACTCGAACAATTATCACGGTTATTTATTTTCCGAATTATCCAAACGATGCAGACTTGATATAAAGCACGTTTCGGACTAAGAGTAATTAAGAAAGGATTAACAGCGAAGGGTTAAAACTGTGCTCGAGCTTAAAGACATGCCAGAAAACACACGCTAGATGTATGGACACACGTCGTCGATATTGTCATTTGTCGTAACGCTTCAAGCTTGGAATCAGGCGCAAATTATCACGGTTATTCATTTTCCCGATAATCCTAACGATGCAGCCTTGACATATAGCACGTTTTGGGATTAGGACGGATTAACAAGATTAATAGGGAGGAGTCAACGTGTGCCCTTAAGAAAGACAAGACATCAAACCTGAGACATATGACACACGCCATCCGTAGTGTCAACATCTCACAAAGTCTTCTCGTCTTCACTCCGGCACGCGCCTATCTGAAGGGAGATTCATACACCCAAAGACAATAATAAGTTCACCCGATTTTTCCTTCGCCGCATTGTGCTTTTCTGCACATTGTGTTGCACCCTCGATATCTTATCGGACAGGGTGATAACACCTCAGTATACAACGCGCCTTTTGATCACCACTGCGCTAAGCTATGGGTTTGATGAAACAACGGTGTAGTGTTAATCTCTCTGTTGATTTGGTGTCGTGGGGTAAGATATCGCTTCGTAAACTGCTCCAGTCAGTTTTGTTTGAATGATCCATGAACTTGCCTCTTCACTAATGTTAATTTTGTCTTCTCTTCTAACTGTCAGTAAAGTTTCATTTCGCATACTTGTTAGCTTTGTTGTTGTTGATTTTATTTGGCCCGTATAGCATCATTCTAAAAGCATTAATCAGAGCGTTATATCTTAGATCCAAGCGTCGCTGAATGAATGACTAACGAAACTAATGAGTGTACTGTGTGGTATCAGAGGCCAATCAAGGACACTTTGTTTGTAATAAGGCATTTGAAAAACAACACCAACAACAAAACCCCAAAACAAAACAGCATGGAATTCAATGTTGTTATATGAAGCCGTCACGGGATCGCCTACTCGATCGGTTATCGCGTAGAGTAATGACTCGCGTCCATATTCTGTCATTCGGCCATGTGTCGTTCGACTGGATTCTTCCCACGAACGCGACAGTTCACTTGTGTGCTATTGCATTCGCTTTTCTGGCTATTCAGTGCTAGTGGCTTGTTAGTGTTCGATCTTTAATCGTTTGAACTTCAGTCATTCGATAGTCAGTCGTTTGAATTTTTTTCCGGTCACAGAAAATTGTCATACTCAGAGTCTTGTGGCCGCAGAAGAAGACGAGTGTGGCCACTCAAGCGAACAAGAACAAGGCCATACTTAATCAGTAATTGATTTTTCACGCGATGACTATTGCTCTTTTGCTGTTTTTCCACGCGACATTCACATCCCCGCTGTCACTGTTGATCGGTAGGTCACCCGATCGGTCAGCGTGTGATGAGGGTGATGAGGGAGCGGCAAAAGTTGAAAGCGATCGCGACCTGCCCGTCCTGGCCCCGCCCTCTCATGATCCACTTGAACACCTGAGTGTGACACCCCCAGGCTCCTCCCCGTCCCCTCTCATCACCGCTCTCCGCCCCCGTCATCGCCACGACTGGTAGTGTCGGCACTGTTAGGGGGTGTAAAGGGGCGCTTGTAGTTAACAGTAATATAACACTTACTCCTAAGTGGAGTGTCAACAAACATACACACAACGGAAGTGAAAGAAGGGCATGGGGTGAAAGAAGGGCATGGGATGAAAGAAGGGCATGGGGTGAAAGAAGGGCATGGGATGAAAGAAGCAAACAACGTTAATCAAACATCAGACGGACGGACGGACGGACGGACGGACGGACGGACGGACGGACGGACGGACGGACGGACGGACGGACGGACGGACGGACGGACGGACGGACGGACGGACGGACGGACGGACGGACGGACGGACGGACGGACGGACGGACGGACGGACAGACAGACAGACAGACCAAAAAACGCCGTTTATCACACTTTATAACCTCTTCCACAGTTAAAACTGGTTAGTCATTAAAAGTGAAATAGCAAAATAAATCAATAGATAATTCAGTGAATAAATGATAAATAAAAGATTCACACACCAAAAAAATTCAATGACAAAAGTGATTTAATACAACAAAATAGACTAAATAAAGGAATGATTCAATAAAGAAATGATTGAATAAATAATCAAGTGAGCAAATAAATGAATCAATAAATGTGTGAACGAATGGATGAACATATGAATGAATAAATCAATGAAAGATCCGCTTGGTGTATTGCTAAGTTTTTCTACTACAATCATGTACTTTATTATTTTTGAAGAAATTTATGTTGATGTTTGCAAAATAAATGCAGTGCCAATTAAGTATGAAGTGGTTTGACAGTGGAATACTCGCGTCGGAAGGTTAGAAGAGTCAAGGAAACACACACTGGACAATCTTGAAAGTTAAAATTACCTATTATTAGGACTGGGTGGCCGAGTGGTAACGCACTTGCGCTCGGAAGCGAGAGGTTGCGAGTTCGACCCTGGGTCAGATCAGGGCGTTAACAATTTTCTCCCCCCTTTCCTAACCTAGGTGGTGGGTTCAAGTGCTAGTCTTTCGGATGAGACGAAAAACCGAGGTCCCTTCGTGTACACTACATTGGGGTGTGCACGTTAAAGATCCCACGATTGACAAAAGTGTCTTTCCTGGCAAAATTGTATAGTCATAGATAAAAATGTCCACCAAAATACCCGTGTGACTTGGAATAATAGGCCGTGAAAAGTAGGATATGCGCCGAAATGGCTGCGATCTGCTGGCCGATGTGAATGCGCGATGTATTGTGTAAAAAAAAATTCCATCTCACACGGCATAAATAAATCCCTGCGCCTTGAATATGTGCGCGATATAAATTGCATAAAAAAAAATTTAAAAAATCCCTGCGCTTAGAACTGTACCCACGGAATACGCGCGATAGGCCTCATATTGATTGATTGATTGATATTATGTCTCGATATCATTGTCATTATGTCACTAACCGCCAAATTCAGGCCTTTGAACATCGTCAGACCCTCACAAGGCACCTCTCTTGGATTCTTGTGACAAAAATGCCGCCTTGCGCAGTCAGAAAGCGCACAATCTAGGTTTGTGACTATAATCGGCATGTATTTATAACCACACTTAATATAAGCTTAGCTTGTTGTGCGGTCACAAATGTTTATTTATCCTACATACGTGAGAGAGACACCCGTGAGATAATAATCGTTCAAATCACACGTGTGTATATCATGTAAATGAGGTCATGTCAAGCAAGTCTGGCAGGGACCTGTTTTTCCACTGCTTATGATGCCAAAGTCACCGAGACAAACGTCATTATAGAAACAAAAATTGCGCTCGCTACCCTTGATGAATCTTTAGAACTAACACGTCACGCCACACGTTCAGAGTGACGTTTCTTTGCTTTGACGTAATAGATTGCACGAGGCTTTAGAAGAGATCGAGGTTCCAAAACAAGCGTCTTCAATTTAGCTACCTCGACTGCAAGACATTTTCAGTAAAATACACGTAAGTACAGTATGTAGGATAAACAGAATACTACATGGCTAGCTGTGTCGTACCAGATTTACACTCGTTGCTTTTTCAAATAGTGAACAGATCGCTTTCGCTCGCAGTTCAATATTTTTAAAAAACAACTCGTGTAAATCTGGTACGACACAGTAAGCCATGCAGTATTCTCTATATCGCATATACTTGCCACCCTGTATTTCTTTAATAAAATCTTGTTTAAATCATTCGGCAACTCTTCTGGTTAAAGAAAGCTTTGCTAGCTGTGGAGTGGCCGCTTCCTGGACAGTCTCGCTGCTGACACTTCAAGTGAGATCAAGACAAAGAGGACAGAGCGGGGAGATGACCAGTTGGACAAGGAAGACGAACGGCTCAGAACAGAGCGTACCGCTATGACCAGAGACTGAAGGGGGTCATAGGGGGCATCATAAACTTTATGACCACTCACACGGCGGTCTCAAGGTCTTTCATTCCAGCGAAAAACTGGTGGTTCAGCGACGGCCTCTGAGAAGGCAGCAGTTTTAGATGATGTAAGGTTGTGACGGAGGCTGTTTCCTGCGCTGAAGTAAGGTTTTCATCTACAGCGGCGAACCATAAAACCCTTGGCTGGACCTGAGAAGGCGGTGCAGTGCAGCAGTTTCAGATGATGCAATATTGCGACGGAGGCAGTTTTCTGCGCTGAAGCAGGGTTTTCATCTACAGCGGCGAACCATAAAACGCTAGTTTGAAGATGGTGAAGCCAGCATGAAACGGGTTGTAAAAAATAGAGCTCATCATTGAGTAGGCAATCCAGTTCTGGTTTAAACTTATGGGCTTTAAGGGACAACAAAAAAAGAGTAACAATGACTAAATCAAGAAAAAAAAGTCAAGCGCAATGAAAAAACGGTATTTAGCAGATGCGACCTCATGCAAGTTTGTTCTCAAGACGTTTAAGGCGTGAAAAAAAGAAAGAAACAAGTCGCGTAAGGCGAAATTACTACATTTAGTCAAGCTGTGGAACTCACAGAATGAAACTGAACGCACTGCATTTTTTCACAATGACCGTAGTCCGCCGCTAGTGCAAAAGGCAGTGAAAGTGACGAGCCTGTTTAGCGCGGTAGCGGTTGCACTGTGCTGCATAGCACGCTTTACTGTACCTCTCTTCGTTTTAACTTTCTGAGCGTGTTTTTAATCCAAACATATCATATCTATATGTTTTTGGAATCAGGAACCGACAAGGAATAAGATGGAATTGTTTTTAAAACGATTTCGGAAATTTAATTTAAATCATAATTTTTATATTTTTAATTTTCAGAGCTTGTTTTTAATCCGAATATAACATATTTATATGTTTTTTGAATCAGAACATGATAAAAAATAAAATAAAAGTAATTTTGGATCATTGTATAAAAAATAATTTTAATTACAATTTTCAGATTTTTAATGACCAAAGTCATTAATTAATTTTTAAGCCTCCATGCTGAAATGCAATACCGAAGTCCGGCCTTTGTCGAAGATTGCTTGGCCAAAATTTCAATCAATTTGATTGAAAAATGAAGGTGTGACAGTGCCGCCTCAACTTTTACAAAAAGCCGGATATGACGTCATAAAAGACATTTATCGAAAAAAAGAAAAAAACACCTGGGGATATCATACCCAGGAACTCTCATGTAAAATTATATAAAGATCGGTCCAGTAGTTTAGTCTGAATCGCTCTACACACACACACGCGCACAGACAGACAGACAGACAGACACACACACACACACACACACACACACACACACACACACACAAACACACACACACACACACGCACAGACACACACACACACACACACACACACACACACACACATACACCACGACCCTCGTCTCGATTCCCCCTCTATGTTAAAACATTTAGTCAAAACTTGACTAAATGTAAAAAGAGAGAAAGATTAGTTTGTTTGTTGTTTTTAACGTCCCTCATAACAAATTGGCTATGCGGAACCGATGAAAGAGATACATAAATAAATAAAGTTTGTTTGTTTGTTTGTTTGTTTGTTTGCTTAACGCCCAGTCCACCGGACCAACCAGTAATAAATAAAGTAAGTAAGAGGGAAAGAAAGTAAGAATGAAAAAAAAGAGAAGACCACATATACGTTAAACTAAACGCAATATTGAAGACGTGTGTGATCATGGGGTTTGAGATTTGGGGTAAGAAAGGAATGGGGGTGGGGGTAGAGGGGGGGGGGGGGGAGTAAGGGACGTCGCGGGGGAGGGGGGCAATCTGAACAACGGGCAAGGATAAATCTCGCCAGATTGAGTTTTCTTCACACGGTTATATGGTCAGAATCAATTTACGTCAATTGCAGTGAGAGGCTTTTCATCACGCAGCCTTTGCCCACTGTGAGATCAAAAGTTGTTCAAATAACTACAAACCATCCCCCCTTGCTCCCTGCAAACAAACAGCAGTATCCCCGCTGTCAAAATGACCAACGAAAGATGAGCCACAAATTGATTCACAGTACCGCTCTGTCATTACGAAAAAAACGTTTACAACCCAATGAAGATGGGGCCATCTTGAGCGACAAGAGCTCTCGATAGACAAACTTCACCCTTTCAACCACCGATCACTGAGATCGGATCCACTGTAGGCTCACTGGATTATGGTCAGCTACAGCTCACTGGATTACTCCCCCTTGCACGTTTACGGCGTACGAGCGAACATGACGTCATTGGGTTCAGGGGGGAACAACTGTGTTGATTGTTTCCCTTTAGTACTGTTTGGAGTTCGGAGAAAGAGTTGTGGTTCGTGAAACACCGGGGTCGCCCCAGGTGGTCGCTTGTTTGATGTGGGGAAAGAGATTGCGGACAAAACTATTTGTGGTGTATGTGAAGTGGGGTACTGGCCAGATGGGTATTGTCCGCCTAGTGCTTTCAACAGTCTTCAACATACTTCTACCGACGATGTTAGATACATGGTCTTTTCTTCGTCTAATCGCAAAGGCTGTAAACCATCGCTTCACGGATCGGTTCTGGTACCAATCTTGTGGGAGAAAAGCTGTAGTTGTATATTAAATTCAGGAGCGCTCTGAAGATCAAACGATCATGGGGTGCCATAAAATAACATTGGGTTTTAGCCGCTCTTGCACAGTTCTTTTGCAGTGGCGGGCACTTGTTAAAGCGAAGAGATGGGAAAAGTGCCCTTCTTTTGTTAGCATATGAACATTATATTGTCCCTAATTGCTTGTGAGATCGTTAATCTTGAACTGAAGTGCCTACATTCAAGAGAACTTGAAGTTGTTAATATCACTCTTGTCTAGTTTTCTCAGACTTGTTATGACAAATAAAGGTTGTAAACAGATGACGTTAACGTGTAGGATGCATCTAAAATTTAGATCTGTTCCTCCAGCTTTCTGTATTGAAATTTACGGGGATATCTTGAGAGAAAAAGAAAAAAAATCTCTGCAAACACCAAAAGCACACAAGCGAACAAACTATTTTAGACCCAAACCCAAAGCATCTTTTCAGATCTTTAGTTTTATGTTATGTCAGTCAGTCCATTTCTTCTTTTCTGTTTTCCTTTATTTCTTTATGTTTTGTCTTTTTTCTTACCTTCTTTTTTTAAATTAAAAAAAAAATTAATTTATAGATTTTAACGTACTGAGTGGGGCAATGCGAGGGCAATGTCTATCAAGTTGCAATGTTTATGTCGTCATTCGATTACCTATTGTTGCTTTTTGTAATCTGATTACATTCTGTTTGGTAAATGTTCACAAGTCGAGTTAAATAAGGCGACTCTCTGTCTAACGGGTTCCATTGTTTCATATCTCAGTTTACACGAGGATGTTTTTTTGTGTTTTGTAGTGTGGGCCGTTTGGCATTTTCCTACATTTTGTTTGGTAAATATTTACATGTCAAATTAAATGAGGCGACTGCTGTGTCTATAGCAGGTTGCATTGTTTTACACATCAGTTTACACGAGCATACATGTTTCCTTTTTTGTAATGCAATTGGGGCTGATTGCTTGTGGCTACATAATGTTTACATGTTGAGTTAGATGGGGCGGTCGCTGTGTCTGGCGGGTTGTATTGTTTTACACGAGGATACATGTTTGTTTGTTTTGTAGTGCAATTGGGGCTGATTGATTGGGTGTGGCTACATGATGTTTACATGTCGAGTTAGATGAGGCGGTCACTGTGTCTAGCGGGTTGCATTGTTTTACATGTCAGTTTACACGAGCATTCATGTTTCCCTTTTGTAATGCTATTGTATGGGGCTGATTGCTTGTGGCTACATAATGTTTACATGTTGAGTTAGATGGTGCGGCCGCTCTGTCTAGCGGGTAGCAAGACATGGAAGACATACGTTCTCGGGAGCTCCTATTGTTTTGTTGTTGTCGCGTGGTTGCCTTTTGATCGGCTATAGTGTTT
>NC_090247.1:43431582-43661582 GCF_037325665.1 Littorina saxatilis | reverse complement strand
TACAACTGCATCGGTTGATCGGTTGGCGTAACAGAGTGACCGGTTTTCGTGAGAACTAAAAATCGTTCATGTTAGAAATGACTTATGTTATCTTTGAGGAATGTAGCGACACACGTATATATATATATATCATGCAGGTTTGTGCCAATGTATATATCCATGAGATTGAACATGACTTTTTTGTTCACCATTTATTATATAAAACGGACGGCTAAATATTTTGTCATAAATAATTCTGGCATTTTGTGCTAATTTTGATTAAAAAAAAGTTATAATGACGCTTAGATACTTATGGCATTTTGTTGAGAGGGTGATATTTTCCACGTTGATACTTATGGCATTGTGTTGAGAGGGTGATGTTTTCCACGTTGATAAATACACATGTTGTGTTTTCATTGTTTTCTGCTATCAAAAACTGTTAATACAACAGTGGAATTCCCTTTCAAGACCTAATCAAAAATCAGGTCTTAAAAAGGGGGAGTCTTAACATGGGGAGTCTTAACATGGGGAGTCTTAACATGGGGAGTCTTAACATGGGGGTAAATTTACAGAGGTTATATGAACAGAAAGGCTTTAAAAGCAAGGTATTTAAAGGGCAGGAGTCTTTAATTGGGGGGGGGGGGGGGTCTTAAAAGTGGGGTTCCATTGTAATACGGACAACATGACAACACGAAAAACTGGGTGTGTTGAGTGTTACTTGCCCGTGCCTGTCCGTGCTACTCGTACTGACCAGTGGTGTTGCTGACTTTCTATTGCAACATGTGGCGAGTGACCGCTAACCGCCCCGCTCTGTCCCCCATCCCCCATCGTCTCTCCCGTGTCTTACCCCACCATCCATTTCCACTACTTACCTGCAAAACAAACTCCCAACGTGTATCTTCAAAGGCCTCAGACAGGTGGAGAAATATAAGGGAAAAGCGACGACTAGCGTGCGTAACTATATTCCGCGCTCCATTTTCATGATCGATAATCTTCTTCTTCGTTCGTGAGCTGAAACTCCCAGGTACACTCGTGTTTTTTTGCACGAGTGGAATTTTACGTGTATGACCGTTTTTTACCCCGCCATTTAGGCAGCCATACGCCGTTTTCGGAGGAATGATCGATAATGATTTTGCAAACAAAATTCCAAAACAGACAGACTTCTATCGTTCCAAATCAAGAATGAAAAAATAAAAAAAAAATAAAAGTTCTTGTGAATGTTTTGTTTTGTCCTTAAAAAAAAAGGGGGGGGGGGGGGGGGGCTCCGTAACCAACTATAGTCAGTTCCCGAGCCACTCTGTTCAAAACATTATCCTTTCTGAATTTGTTTTATATTTTGCAAACTGTTTGCTTCACCACCCCCGGTGGGGCTTGCGGGACTTGCATGCTGTAGCCGCCAAAAGGTAGTACATTATTCTCGGGGAAAAATAAAGGATAGAATGTTAAGCTCTTTTATCCTTTTCTGATGAATAGATTAATTTAATTGGATATGCATTTTTGTTTTTTACTTCTGCACGTCACTCTGCACTCCAGTATATATATTAGAACACAATTTTCAAAATCAAAATCAAAATAAAGTAGAAATTTGAAAGTAAGATCAAAAGTACAATGAAAGAATAATGTTTGGGTGAAGGATAAAAAAAAAGACAGAAAAGAACAGATCAGAGCAGAAAAAGGAAATAAACAGAAACAAATATATATAGACGGCATGTGGTAATTGAGAGACAACTTCGAATCTATTTCTTCTCAAATCAAAATGGTCAGGTGTGGTTTTGCCCTCATTCGGATGTATTATTGTGTACTTATACGCATTCATATGTTCACCTAATTGTATATGATGCTCAGACTGGGACAAACATTGTTTTGACTTCTAAATGCTGACTTCTGAACATCCCACGGAAAAAAAATTGGGACTGTGATTCAACAATGCTTCTGTCTGTGAAAAGAAGAAGAACACGTTTACATGGGTTGATTTTAAATGGACAGCTTTCCGCATTCCAAAATTCTAGTATGGGGGTGAAAAACGCACAAAACATTCCTGAATACGCTCAAAATAGCAAGCAAATAAGCACTCAAAGAAACAAAATTCGTGTTTATGAGTTTTGTTATACCTTTCATTCGAGGTCTATAGAATAACATTAGTGTAAGCTTTGTGAATCATTGCTTGATGCATATATATGGGTAAAGGCAAGCGCAGGACATGTGGACTGCAGATTAGTCCAAAGGGATAGCATTATCTTGTACATCAATCAATCACTCGTAGGTCCTCCCAATTCTGAAGTTGATATAATCTTGCATGACTGTACTGCTGTTAAATGTGATTTGCATAAATAGATTAACTTTGAATGTCCTTAGCGGGACTAAGTTAACACTTGACCATAATCACATCGTTATAGCGCGGGGTTATGGTTTATCCCCTTGTCCTTTTCCCCCAGTGCTTTGCATAAGTATACTTGCATATGCCTGTACAGCGGGACTTAAGTAAACCCTCGATCATAATCAGGTATATAACTCATGCATGCAGGTTTAACACTTTATGATCTCTTGAAAAAACACGTTGTTGCGAAGAGAATAGATCATCCTCAAGTGTGATTTTTTTCTCATTGACAGTAAGTATAATTGGTATTGTATACGAAGAGCATGCGCCATCTATTCTTGGTCAAGAGATGGGTCAGATACCGGGGTGGATGGGGGGGGGGGGGGGGTTCAACAATGGGACATGCAGGTTTCTTTTGAAGAGACCTTTAACACACAGACAGACAGACCAGACAGACAAACAGACAGACATAATGATTTACACGTCCTGAGAAAAAAAAGGCAAGATAAGGGGACAAGCAAGGTTGCCCGAAGAGTCTGTCGTTGAAGAAAAGTTGCAGTTTACGTCTTCAGTGACAACAGGGTAAATTAGTTAATTGACTGTCAGCTTTCACTTTTATGGACTGTTGCATGCACAGACTGCGTCACCAAATTGTCAACCGGACAAGCGACGGAAGAAAGAGGGCTGTAAACACCGAATTGTTCGCTGATTTCACACACAGGTTTCAACTGTATGTAGGACAATGCATCAGTGAATTGTTCACTTTGCCTCGCAGTCCAAATAAATCGATTTCTTCGCGCGCTTTGTCTCAATATTTGCGGACAGAGTGTTGGAAGTCGTTGCATGTCGTGTTGCGATGTGTCTGGTGCCGCCACGTCTGCTGTCCCATGGCTATCCCATGTCTCTCCACCCTTCACTGGTTCTAACCGCTTCTTCGTTGGCCTCCATGACTCACGGCCTCGCGGCCTCTCTTCATCCTCCATTGACTCTAGACTTCGACGGTCCTTCGCCGAGCTATACGTCTTTTCTTTTCCCTTCAATGAGGACATTCAGATTTAATGTACTCAGTAGTTACAGTATAGTTATATTATTTTAATAGGTCAACCAAAGGAAATGTGCAAGAGTACACTAAATATATCACACAAAATGATAAAATCCATATAATTATTTTTGTTCTTGCATGAAAACAGACATTTATACTCTTTTTTGTTTAACGATGTATTTTCTTCAGTAGGCTATATGATACTATTCTGTAAAACCAAGTTGTTATCTAGGTGCGCTTAACTCAATCTACATGCAGATTGTGTGAAATGATATATAAGAGGATTTTTTCAAAGTTATTTGCTTGTTTATTTGCTTGCAAGCATGGCTGCATGCTTGTCATTTTTCTTTTTGTCCTTCGGTGATTTTGTCCGATCATGTTTCGTTCCACAATCACTGCAGCTGTTATATTGCTTTTTCGCGGCTGTTATTTAAAAAAAATTCGTGGATTTATTTTTTATTTTTGTACAATTGTATAACTACTGGTTGTTGTCCCTCGCTGATTGTGAAAGTTCTTCCCCCTTCGATGAATCGTGAATTCTCTTCATCCGTTACTCGTCCAATCATCCTTCATATCTTGTTCAATCTCGCACTGACTCTAGCCGTTTTCATCCTTCAGTGTTCATCGTTAACTCATTCTATATTATCATTCCAGTCAATCCTTTTTCTACTCGGTTCTGTTCGTGTTTTTCAGTGCTAGATTTTAACAGACTATTCCGAAACCAGGCCACACAGTAAATTTCTAACAAAGCGATAAACACAGCGAAAGTCTCAGGGCTTGGAAACATACACGCATGCAGGTTAAAAAAAAAAAAAAAAAAAAAAACTCCATGTATTGCAGCTCACCTTATCCGATGAGAAAGCAGCCCGATTTTGTTTAAACAAGTTTATTCAATAAATTCCATTGGTACTATTACCGCATACATGAAATAAGGAACATGGAGCACAACAAGCTAGGCTTATGAGCGTACTCTTAAAAGCAAATGAAATTTGGCGGACGATTTTAATATAACAAATTTGAAATAATGTCAAAATAATAATGGTAAATTATGGTAGACAAACATGTAACAATAAAAGGGGAAAAAAACAAAAGAAAAAAAAAACCCAATGCTAAACTAACAACAGTACTCACACGCGCTCGCACACTCACTCGCACACACACGCGTACAATGACTTCCCCGATTTGTCATGAGATTAACCTCACAGGACTGTATGAAATCTTATCCTTAACCTCATCTTTATAAGCATATGTAAGTCAGAATTCTTCTTCTTCTTCTGCGTTCGTGGGCTGAAACTCCCACGTACACTCGTGGTTTTTTTTTGCACGAGTGGAATTTTACGTGTATGACCGTTTTTTTACCCCGCCATTTAGGCAGCCATACGCCGTTTTCGGAGGAAGCATGCTGGGTATTTTCGTGTTTCTATAACCCACCGAACTCTGACATGGATTACAGGATCTTTTTCGTGCGCACTTGGTCTTGTGCTTGCGTGTACACACGGGGGTGTTCGGACACCGAGGAGAGTCTGCACACAAAGTTGACTCTGAGAAATAAATCTCTCGCCGAACGTGGGGACGAACTCACGCTGACAGCGGCCAACTGGATACAAATCCAGCGCGCTACCGACTGAGCTACATCCCCGCCCCAGTAAGTCAGAATAAACCGAGGATTCTTGATTTGATCGTATTGAACTCACGAAGAAACATATCGAGATGCTGACCCTTTCCTGTAAATATACCCAGCCTTAATGTGTAAGCGTCATATCATCACATTGTCTTCTGTTGACACTGAGGGCGTTCCGTGCATGTCATTTTATTTCTATGTTCAGGTATAAGACTGAATCCTGACTCTCCAAAAGAAAACCCAGAAAAAAACAGAGAGGGATAGACACAAAAAAAACCACTAACAAAAACACGGTCATTATGATGCAATACGCAGTAGATGACAAGCATGCAGTCAATCAGTCAAACAAATTGGATAAAATGCAGTGATTACGATATGCTTGCAAGGGAAATATCCCGTCATACCATAAAGTCACTTGGTCGGTCTGATAGGCTGACATGCAAATGCAGGGTTTCCGATATTTTTTACATATCCGCAGCAACAGTATACATAGATACTTGAAACCATACATGTTTCTTCTTCTCCATATTACACCGATCTTCCTTCATCCGTCACAATTTTTCATCCCTATCTCCCTCTGCACTAGCCTAAACCTGACATCAGCCGCTGGTCACTAAAAGTCACTGTTTACTATACTACTACTACTACCACGACTGTCTGGGTATTTTGGCCTGGTCTGTCCCCGGGGGGCGTGCGTCTAGTCGCTTGAACACTGTGTCGCAGTTTGTCAATTACATTGTTAGTGGGATCAGGTGTGTGTGTGAAGGAACGGGGGGAGAGGGGTGAATTGGAGAAAGAAAACCATTCATTGTGTCTCCAAGATGCATACATGGTGAGGTTTGTGATCATTGATTCATCCTTTCTTCCCTCGTGCAAATATTGACCGAGTCGGCTGCATGCCAAGCTGGAAGAGTTGTTGTAGCAGTGACAGTGGGCTATACTGGTGTTACAGGTTGGTAGTGTTCTATCATTATGATGCAGGGGACATTGGTGTTATGCTTTTCTCTTTAGCTGTTACATTGACACTTGGCGCCCGTCGTCGGTTTGTGCTCGTCTTTAATGTCACTAATTGTCATTGCTGTTAGGGTTCTGCTGCATTTTTTTGGTATCTTTTAAAAGTATTTGTTTTCCCATCTGCCACACTGTCTGAATTTTCTCTTCGATTTGTATGACATATGCACCTGGAGGTGGCCATTCGGTGTCCCGAAGCTTTATGTGATTTTTGTCACCAACATTTTGTTTTAGCGTTCACTCACTCTTCACACATGTACTACGTAAAACCATGCTCATCACACTCTGTCATTTGATTTGTATTATTACCCTTTTTACTAAATTATTTGATATGCGTATTTTTAAATAGAAAGACTTATTATGGGCATAATTATATTATTATTATTATTGTTTTGGGTGTTGTTGGGGCCGTTTTTGCTCGTATTTATAAGTGCTATCACACCGCATTATGTCAATATTAGAATCGACAACGATGCAGTGTGTATTATCAAAAATAGCGCTTCATATCATGCACATGAAAAAAAAGTGCACAGCACATTGTGGCTGTTAAAAGAAAAAGAGAGTTCTATTTTTAGGTTTGAAAAGCACATCATGCATCGAGCACATACACGCATGCCTCAAAACTGAAAAATGTTTATATCGTATATACATGCCACCCTGTATTTCATTGATAAAATCTTGTTTAAACCAAAACTGAAAAATCTCTTTGCAGTGTGACGGAGAAGGTATTAAATTTCACAGCCTGTCAAGTTCGCACGAACGTGTACACTATGCTATGGGGGTCCTTTACTAGTATCTATTAGGGACATGAATATAGGTAATGTGTTAGGGGGGAGGGGGAGAGGGAGGGAAGGAGGGAGGGAGGATGTCGGAGCGTGTACAATTTTACACCTATATTTATATAAGTACGTGCCAATTAATAATGCTCATTTTGATGGTCTTTTCATTGAGTGTTTAGTTTAACACTATATATTTTATCCGTGAATCATAGTGTAGTTAATGATCTAGAGCGGTTAGAAGAATTAATAAACTATAGGCTTACCATGTCATGATCATCAAATAATAAACCATGTTGTCATTAAAAGTGTAATAATTAATCTTATATTGACGTTTAGATAACACAGCCATGGTAAAATTAAACGGTCAACCCTGCTGAGGTCAAAATCATATAGGCTTATTTTACACTCAATGCAACAGAACGTACAAGTTCCATACTTTTTTTTATATTTTTTTATTGGGGGGGGGGGGGGGGGGGTTAAGTTGATCAGATAAAAGGAATTACTTTTTTTCCTTTTTATTTGACTTATAGGCATGCGTTGTTAAGTATTTGTTTTTGTTAGTGCACTTTTATTTACTATGGATTTTGAAGAATGACGTTATATTTTATACAAGAAACAGAAAGAAATTCTAAATGATTCAATTGCTTGACGCATCATGCGGCATGAAGAAAGCAACAAATAGGTTCATGCTTTTAAAAAAAAATCTACTTTTATGTTGTTCAGTTTTAGTGTGAAATTCGTTATTGTTAATAATACAACTTGTCAACTTCATCTCTGGGCACAGGGACCTTAGGATATAAGACTAAAACCTCGAGATATAAAAAAAAGAAGTTGCGCTGCATGCATAGTTAGGCCCATGTACATGCAGCGACCGCATTTGTACGTTTCATTTTGCACCACTGTTATTCTACTCCCCCCCCCCCCCCTTGCCTTAACTATACAGTCTTCACAGGCCAACAAACAGGAAACCCATGTAGTGTGAGAAAAAAGACTAGCATAAAAAAAAAATTAAAAAAAAATCTGGAGGAGAAGGGGAGAAAAAGCAAGTTGAGCATACACTGTTCTTTCCGCCGCCTACTTCAAAGACGTGCAGAAAAAAACTGCCTTCTTTTGTCTGTGCTGAGTGAGTGTACTTTTTGTTCACCGGCAAATTATCTCACAGCAATTGCTTGGACCGTAAAGGGCACACACACACCAACTGGTTAAGCTGCGCTTTTGATTTTTACTGCATGTTCGTGCTCAGGTGTTAACGTGAGTTTTGAATAGATCAGCTAAATACAACATTATACCAACAGGGGTGTAATACTGAAATCACCAATTGACATGCACATTACAAAATTAACATATTCAGAATCAACAGCAAACTGAGCTTTAGGGTTATAGTGGTGACCCTTTGGTACATGCAAATAATGGCAAAATAACTCAAATGCTTTTTTTTATTGTGTATACAGTGCTTTATTTTCATGTGCGCCAGTATATTCTGTTTTTGTGTAATAATTATGCAGGACGGCATATTTATTGCAACAACAACAACAACAACAACAACAACAACAACAACAACAACAACAACAACAACAACAACAACAACAACAACAACAACAAATACAAATACAAATACAACAACAACTTCTATAATTTATTTGAATCTCAACACGTACATTTAATCCCAAAAGATATAATCCGTATCAAATGTAAATAGTTATATTCCTGTTTATAGTTTAGGCACGCTGAAATTAAGTAGAAACAAAGAACTAAAATATAAATTTCTAAAAAAGATAAACAGAAGCGCAGAGGGTGGGGACGGGATGATAATAGCGGCGTTGGAAAAAATGTAAACAACATTGCGCTTTCGATGCCTGTTATAGGCTGATTGTTTAACCGTCCCTTTACTGGAAAAAAAATAATACCCCAAATATGTCGTTCACCTGACACCATGTGAAAGGTCTCTTGTTTGATATTATAAGAAATAACAAAAAAAGTGACAATAAGAATCACTAAAATTGACAACGATTACTGAAACAGAAAAAGCCGGATAAATGTTAGAAAAGGAATAAAGAAAAGTATACAAACAGCTATACTCGATAGTAAATACATATTTGCTAGAAGTCGAACAATATTCTTAAGTTAAATACTTTTACAGCATGTTCCCTAATATGGGGCAACTGGACCCGACAGACGTTATCTAAAAAAAAAACCCCACACACGAACTAACGATGTAATTTTTATACTCAATAGAAATTACATTTTGGTGTAAATCATATTTTTTTTCCGTTCCTTCATTTAAATCTGAAGATTTTTAACCGTTAAAAAAAAACAAGTCTTCCAACACAGTTCATGCAAACAAACATGCACAGAGCAGAATAGCAAAAGTAGAATAATGTGGCTTGCAACTTCCTATCGCTCAGATTGTTCTTGTCCGTTTCGACTTTAAATGTATGTTTTTGTTCTGTTATTCATTAGCCCCTGCCCGAACAGTGTACACGCAAAGCTTTGGCTATATACATGGCACAATGCAAGCTATAGCTGTTATTGTTCGTTTGTTCGTTATCTAAAGTTTGGTATTTTGACAATAACTAACGCAGTTGTAAAGGGTGCTCACTTCAGTTTCTCATACCAGCTGTAAACAATTTTTGTTAGGCAGTAACTTATTTAAACTCGCGGTCTCGAACGGATAATGCTTTTATAATGTTTTCATCTGCCAGTTTTTTGTTGGTGGTGTTATTCTTTTTTTTTTAAACAAAACTTTATTCAATTTTAATCATGACAAGAACAATGCATAGATGATTACATACTCAAGCATACTGGAACGCCGAAGAAGAAGAAGAAGAATACTCAAGCATATAATGCTTATTTTAAGCAATCATAGTAATTACAAAACAAGGGTTAGCATGATGGCGGAATAAGTACATTAGCTCATTTCAGGAAACGAAAAACAAAACAAAAGACAAAACAGATACACAAACAAGCAGAAAATGGGAAGGGGTTGGTGATACAGGAGGTGGGGAAAGGGCAGCTAGCTAGTAGCTAGCTTAAGGGAAAAAGAAGAAGAAGAAGAAGACTTGGAGCGCCAATATTTGAGGAGATTTTTTCAATTGTAATAAGACACTCGCACAAAGTTAATGCGTATTGTGATCAGAGGAAAAGTCACTACATTGCGCATAAATCGAGACATAATTGATAAGTCGGAAAACAACAAAAGAACATGAGAGAGGTTATGGGGAAAAATTTGTCAGGCAGCATGTCGCATGACAGTGTCTAATAAATGTAATGAGTGAAGTATAGAGGCTCATTTACGGAACCTGCCCGTCTGTCTAATATAGTCCTGTACAGTTATGAATATGGTCTGGTTGACATTTCGTGAATATTGCGGGATGCCTTTCAATAATATTTCGATATACTTATAATCATTTGTCAAATTATCAATGGACAATAATCTTATATCTCTATACAAGGGACAATGCAATAAGTAATGTTCAGCAGTCTCGCTGGGATAACCACACTCGCATTGAGAGCAATCCTTAAGGTGCCGCTTACATAAATCAAAATTCAAATCACTCATACCAATACGCAATCTGCAATGATGTACTTGTTCAAATCTTTCTCCAAAATAATAATGGTGGTGTTATTCATTTTGTTGGGTGTAGAAAATCGGAGTGAAATTTTCTTTATTACTTACTTCGGAGAAACACGATGGAGTCAAGGAAGAATGTTATGTTTCCAGTCACAATAAATCGATTTTGTTGTGTCGAAATGATAAGATTTGGATTTTAAAGTACTTAGGGATTTTCACCCTCAATCTTTTATGTATTCAATTCGATTTGACTTTACGGCATTTATTCATTAACTCGTTTGTTCATCTACTATTTATTGTGGTTGTCTGACTTTACATTATTGTCCCCCCCCCCCCCCTTCCGCCAAAAAAAGAAAAAAAGTGTGTGTATTTTTTCCCTCGAACGGATTTGTTTCTCCTCGCACAGCCTGTAACGTTCACTGCTGGGCTTAGGTCTGTACCAGCTTCTCCGGTCACTGTTGCAAATGACAACAAGCGAGCAAGGAGTTACGGTCCCTTGTTTCACCTTTCTCTGACAGTCACCATAATCATCGATTATCGTCCCTTTGTTGAAGTTGCCAGTCTTTTGTCTATACTTTGACACTGTCTCTGTGTCTGTGTCAGTGTGTGGAAGGGGCTTGTGCTGTGCTGTGTACGGCATAGAGTAGGGGGGTTGGTGGAAGTGGCGCTCGGAGGGAGCCTAAATCCGCTCTTAATTCTATTTGCCGTTTGTATCTTCCCCTCGCTACTCTAAGCGCCGGCTTCTTTTACTGTTGCACATTCGCTTCAAGAAACTGTCGCAAAGGGGATCTGTTTTGGTGGCGGTGCGACACGTCTCATTCCCGCCCCTCTCTCCCCCTCTCTCCATAACTAGGCCTTTTCTCTCTCCCCCACCCCCATAGTGCTCCCTCTCCCAGGTTGTCCCTCCCCGTCGCTTGGCCCGTTAACACTGTGACTGTTCATCTCACTTGCCCGGCCAGTAACTATTCGGGGCAAAGAGCCCGTCATGGCACGGACAGTCCAGCCGCCGGTAAGCTGCTTCGTTTCGGGCACATCCCAAGGAAGGGAGGAGGGGGGGGTGGTGGGGTGAGAGAAAAAACTGAAGTCAGAGGAATGAGGAAGGGGGTGGGGGGGGGGGGGTGGGGTGAGAGAAAATAATCAGAGGAATGAGAAGGGGTAGGGGGGGGGGAGGGGGTAAGACAGAAACAAAATCAGAGGATTGAGAAGAAACAAAATCAGAGGAATGAGAAGGGGGGGGGGGGGGGGGGTGACTGAGAGAAAAAAAGGCAGAGGAATGAAGAATGATGTTTGGGGGGGGGGGGGGGGCGTCGTGAAGCAAGAAAGGTCGCCGCTGGCCGGAATTTCATTTGCTTCTTCACGCTGACCACTGGGTCACAGTTTACGGAGTCGGGCGAAAAGCTCTTCGCTTGGTTGGCGCTAGGACGCGAGAGGGTAAAAGAACGCCTTACCTCCCCGGTGTGAAAGCGACTCGCACCCGCCCTCCGTCCAATCAGATCGCAACCAAGCTCCGCCCCTTTCCGTGCTGCCTGGTAAGGCACGCGCTGCGATTGGCTGACACCGGAGCTCGTGCGTGATTGTCAAGTAGGGGAGGCTCGCCTAGAAGAGCAGTCGACAGTGGCGTTCGAAGTTTGTCAACAAACTGGAAGTGATTGAACGAGCCATTTAGCAGAGCGCTGTGTGGGCAAGACGAGCGGTCGAGTGAGAGTACTACTAGTGACAGCCTTCGACAGATAGAGACACAGTTGAGTTTGGGACAGAACAAGACACTATAGGACAGAGTGAGCGGCGAGAGTGGCAGGCATACGGCAGTCAGTCAGGCTGGAATCGAGACGTGCGGTCCTCACCCGAGTGACGTGTTAGCTTCGGCAGAGAGGTGAAGAAACCACACACAGCGGTCGTGTCGTGTCGCAGTACGGGACCCCCTACTGTACCATCATCCAGCCACACTACACTCTACTCAACTCTCTCTCAACGGTGAAAGGGGAAATCACACTTCTCAGATTGTGTGGCATCATCACGCTGCTGTCAGACGCATCGTGCTGGGACAATCGTCAGTGTACTTTCAACATCATTTCTTAGAATAACCGAGAGAAATTTCCGTTTTGTTGTGATTGAGTGTGTGTTTTCATAACCGGCGACCACCTTTTATTGTGCTGCACGGTGAGTTGTGTGTGCTTTTCTGTTTTCTCCGTGAGGAAATTAATGCGAGGAAAAGTGATCGATGTGTGCATGAGACTGAACCAGCCAGCAGTTTGAACAACTGAAAGTGGTGCTATCATTGATTTTGTTTTCTTCTCTTCTCGTGGGCAGAATTCCTTCCGTGCAGCGAGGACCTGTTTGTGGCTAAATGGACTATAACAAGCCGTACGTCGAGTGCCCCAGTGCAGGAAACTTCCTGGAACTCTCTGGCATCTTCAGACCCCACGCTGCCGCCGCTGCTGCTGCTGCTGTCGCAGTGAACGGAGGTCACCACCACCACCTCCGCCACCACTACAACCACTACCAGCAACAGTACGGGGTTACCACACCGACCACAACTACGGATTTTTTGTCCTACGACCCTAAACTGGCCCTGCGAGACTGCAGCGGGCCCGTCAAGCAAGAGCAGCAAGCCCCCGCCCCAGCCCCAGTGCCCCCCATGTTAGACTCGGCACCTCCGCCATCCCTGCACCACGACCCAAGCAGCGCCAGCTCCGAGCGCTGCCACGGCAGCCGCAGCCCCGACAGCAGCAGCGGAAACATGAAGTCGTCGTCGTCGTCCTCGTCGGCGTCTGGAGCCGTGGGATCGGTGACGTCGGGGAGCGACGTGCATCACCTGCTGAACGCCGTGGACACGGAGATGCTAGCTGGCAGCGAGAAGGGAGACCCCACGGAGAGGCAGCTGACGGTGCGGCTCGAGGACCGAGACCTGTGGTCCAAGTTCAAGGAGTTCACCAACGAGATGATCGTCACCAAGAATGGCAGGTCAGTGCACTTTTTCTTACAGTATAATCGTAAACTAAAATCAAGTTAACTGTTTGTCCCGTTCGTTGTCCCTTCAAATCCTAGCACGTCACAACTGATCCGAAAAAGTTCAATTCATTCAGTCACGTTCTTGACTTTCGGCAGACTTCAAGCTTAGCGGCATGGAAGCTGTTCTGGCCCTCGTGGTGATTCCTTTTGATCAAAACAATTAAATCAATAAATATCAATTTCCTTACTTTCCGGTTTTGTTTGGTTTAATGGTTTTGATAAAAAATTTAAAAAAAAACCCATCACGAGTTTCAGAACAGCTTCCATGCCACTAAGCTTGAAATCTGCTGTAAAACCAGAAACGTGACTTTTCATATGCGCGTTTGCGAGTTGTTGAATTGAACGTCGAGTGTGTGTGCTCCAGTTTTATAGGGTTCCTTACTTGTTCTTGTGTGTATTGCTCTTGTGTGTGTGTGTGTGTGTGTGTGTGTGTGTGTGTGTGTGTGTGTGTGTGTGTGTGTCACTACGTTGCCTTTTGTATGGAATTGCACATAGCATTTGTGCAATTGGGAAATTGTATTTGTATCATACTGCAGAATAATGTTAGCTCCATAAAGAAGCCCCTTAGAATAGCCCCACAACAATAAAGTACTTTAGCAGATGTGTACTTTATGTCAGTCAATGTTAAGCTTGCGCCCTCATTGTATATATAGTAACTCGGCCACAGCAAGATTTTATCCGAGCATCTTGTAGAAGAAAATTTTCCAAGGGTTAATTAAGCCTTAAGTGAAAGCAGACATGAAGAAGAAAAAAAAGTATTTAAAATAAAAGCAATGAGCACTTTTAATGTAACGATTTTTTAAGGACTCCAAAGGATATTTTAGGCACCAACAGAATAAAAGTAAACTTCCTAGGTAACTTGATTAAGAAATCACAGCCATTTGTATTGTTATTTAATGATGCATACGTACGTCATCATGCTTTAAGTTTCCTGTATTTGTAGGCAATATTCACCCCCCGCGGGTTAGGGGGAAGAATTTACCCGATGCTCCCCAGCATGTCGTAAGAGGCGACTAGCGGACTCTGTTTCTCTTTTTACCCTTGTTAAGTGTTTCTTGTATAGAATATAGTCAATTTTTGTAAAGATTTTAGTCAAGCAGTATGTAAGAAATGTTAAGTCCTTTGTACTGGAAACTTGCATTCTCCCAGTAAGGTAATACATTGTACTACGTTGCAAGCCCCTGGAGCAAATTTTTGATTAGTGCTTTTGTGAACAAGAAACAATTGACAAGTGGCTCTATCCCATCTCCCCCCTTTCCCCGTCGCGATATAACCTTCGTGGTTGAAAACGACGTTAAACACCAAATAAAGAAAGAAAAGAAAAGGCAATATTCAGGCAGTATACAATGATGGGAGGGGAGAAAAAAATAGAGGGGAGAGTAAGGGTGGAGAGAATAACATGTCGTGATTAAACTTATTGAGAAATATTATACTACGTAATACCACATATACGTTTGACTTCATTGTTTTAACATCTTGAGAGGTCAAATTGAAACCGTATGAACTGATTTCTTTTTGTTGTAATCATACAGCGCAAAATTCTTCTTCTTCTTCTTCGTTCATGGGCTTAGACTCCCACGTTCACTCATGTTTTTAGCACGAGTGGATTTTTACGTGTATGACCGTTTTTAGCAAAATAATATTGAATAGAAAATACCCATTAATAATAATATTGATAATAATAATTATGATAATAATATTAATAATAATAATAATAATAATAATAATAATAATAATAATAATAATAATAATAATAATAATAATAATAATACAAAAATGAAAGAGACTCCGAGTAGGCATAATATATTATTGCTTATATTATTGCTTATATTGCTTGCATAAGCTCATGCACACGACGGTAAGCATTTCCATTCATCAGTTTGCCCATCTAGACAAAACAAAACCACTGACAAGAGAGCATGTCAATTGAAAGCAATAAAAACAAAGGATTATGTTTTGCTCATGATTTAATCTTGTTTATTCATGCTGGTCTGTGTCAATATTATGAATCACATGATATGCATGCAAGAGCATTCTTAATGTAGATATCTACCCATATATTATTTGCTTAGTTTTAATTTTCGTATCTATATATTGTTTGTCTATGCGGCATGCCAATACCGCTGTTGAGTCCGTTTTTCGATCTTTTTACGACTAGAAAGATAATAAACCTTATGTTCAACATTAAACAGTGTACGCTCCTCTTGTTATAATGAGGCTTAGTTAATTTACAAAGTTCGAATTTTGAATAAAGCGAAAAGTTCTAATCAGTTAACCCACATACAGTACTATGATTTTGATCCTCCCACAACTCTCACATGACTCATTTAAATTCGGAGGAAGCAATGTAATAATAATTATTTACTAAAACTTCTAAATTAAGCCTCTGTCGAATATTTGTTTTTCCAGCCTATGAATTATTCAATGGCATACTTTACACAAATTAAACTTCGAATAATTCCTCATAAGTTTAGTGAGTCATTTACAAATTCAATGGGTGTTTCAATTTTATTTTTGACTGGTGATCCAAAAAATTATGAATAACTTGCAATTAAACTGCTGGTTCCGATCTTGCGTGGTGTGTCGTTCAAAGCGTGTGTGTGTGTGTATGTGTGTGTGTGTGTGTGTGTGTGTGTGTGTGTGTGTGTGTGTGTGTGTGTGTGTGTGTGTGTGTGTGTGTGTGAAAGTAAATTGCTGAGAATCCAGAGTTCTAAACACAAGGCTTGAATGTGTAATCTTGTAAGGCCTAAAGTGATGAATACAAAGAACACTCTGACGTCGCTTGTTATGTTACTGGTGTACTTGCAAAGAGCGCGCGCAGTTATCGTTATCTTGATAAGATGTTAATAGCTAAGACTGATTGATTCTTGAGTTTGTATGGCCTTTGAACTCGGACTTGAACTCGCCCCAGCGAGAGAGTCAGATAGAGTCATAAAACTTAAGATGCTAAGGAGCCGGTAGAATGTTCTTCAAGTCATGAATGTTACCTTTGGGGTGCATCGTGAAAGTGTTTATTGCCCCTGATAACTTTCTCATTCTCAGAAGTAGATTCCACTGTGTGACTATAATTATACAAGAGATAAAAACGACCAATTTTTCATGAACTGATAAAAACGCGCTTTTGATCATGGGCCGTGCTTCAATTAATTACGACCATTTGCAATTTTTTAAGGAAGAACTGCACCGAATGACTGTTTACGCCTGGTCCATTTCAGTTATGTTAAAATGTATTACTTACGGTCACACGACCCCTGATTTTACATGGCTAAAATAATTTAGATACACAAATAATAACCTGTATTTATACAACCTGTCTGCTATTGTATTCGTAACACTAATTAGCCGAAATATTAATAAAACAAATATATGTAACACAAATATCCCCCAATTGAAATGCAGGTCTACAAATATACCAATAAAAAAACCACCCAACCAAATTGTGTGTTACCCGACTTTTGAAAATATTAGTGCAAACAAGAGTCATTACTTATTGATACCTTTGTAATTTGCATATCAGCTTCTTTTTAATAAATATATCCTTCAAACAGCATATTGTGGCATTACATTTGGCAATCGCAATTATCAATGACTGATTACAAACCAGCATATTATATGTGTATTCGCTCTTCAATAAATTAACGCTTGCAAGGTTTAAACAAGATTGTAACCAATGATATAGTCATTAAACAACAAGTCAAACAATTAGGGCACAAAACCAAGCAAGAGTTCAATTAATTACCACATGGTGTTTTTTTCTTCGTTCTTTTCTCACTCTAACCTGGGGTTGAGCAGCGACTGATTATATAACAATCAGCACAGCTTTTAATATTGTTGCTTTGTAATTGAAACTGCTGACTGACCTATTAGGATAGCGCGAAACAAATGATCTGTGACTGTCTCGGGCATATATCCGGTAAGCCGGAAGTATTATACGTTTGCAATAATGTCTGATGATAACCGATATGACCATGTTGATTGTTATTAATACTTTTTATACGCGGGAACGCCACCTTAACAACCAATTAAATCGTCGTTCTCTCTCTCTCTCTCTCTCTCTCTCTCTCTCTCTCTCTCTCTCTCTCTCTCTCTCTCTCTCTCTCTCTCTCTATTTTGTTTCACACAAGATTCCTACTTTGACCACTTTAAACAGAAGTAATCGATTTTAGAAGAAACAGTAATAAAGAGTTCATGTCAATAAAAGTGCATGGTGGATATTATATGGCGCGGTTGTGATAGATACATCTGTAACTGACAATTTCTGTGTGTAATGGGTGACAGAAAAGTCATCTATTCTAAAAGCCAGCGTAGGTGTTTCACTGAGTCCCTATATATAATTATATTATTATACAGTCTGCAGTCGATGTCCCACTTGCACACCCCCCCCCTCCACCCTTTCCTCCCCCTTCCTCCCCCATCCCCCGCCGGTTCAGTGAGACGGAACCCCAGCAGCTTTTCTCTATCGATCTCTGGCATGCAGCAGACTGCGTGTCGCTTGCTGAATTCTCCCTGAGTTCGTGTGGACTGGTCTCACGTCTGCCCTTTCAGAGTCACGGAAGCATCTCTATATATATTTGAAGTGATTCACTTCAGACTGAACTTCAATTAATTAAGACAAACTCGGTTCTGAGTAAGTTCCTGTATATTTTGAGTGAACTGCTCTAACAATATATGGATATGTAATAGGTAAATTGCCTTGCTTTGTTAGTAAATGTACCAACAGTCCAGCCAAGAAAGTGGATAAATAGAAAAGTCCGGGCGGGGATGTAGCTCAGTCGGTAGCGCGCTGGATTTCAGTGTATCCAGTTGGCCGCTGTCAGCGTGAGTTCGTCCCCACGTTCGGCGAGAGATTTATTTCTCAGAGTCAACTTTGTGTGCAGACTCTCCTCGGTGTCCGAACACCCCCGTGTGTACACGCAAGCACAAGACCAAGTGCGCACGAAAAAGATCCTGTAATCCATGTCAGAGTTCGGTGGGTTATAGAAACACGAACATACCCAGCATGCTTCCTCCGAAAACGGCGTATGGCTGCCTAAATGGCGGGGTAAAAAACGGTCATACACGTAATATTCCACTCGTGCAAAAAACACGAGTGTACGTGGGAGTTTCAGCCCACGAACGCAGAAGAAGAAGAAGAAGAAGAAAAGTCCATACATAGCACAATTAATAAAATTAGTAACTAAAATACACAAGTGAAAAAGTATATACAAGTATACATGTTAGAAAACAAATAAACGAATAAATACTGAAATAAATAAATAAAGGACTGTTTGGTTTCATCAAGATTTGTATTACTGTGCTTTTGTAAATTAAACTATTTTGAGTACCGGCCTCCAACCTGCATACTCCATTCTTTCTCCTTCTTGCTCCCATTTATTCCCGTGTTTTTCCTTAAAATACTCTGATGGTTTGATTTTCTGGGCAAGCACTTTCTTTGATCAATCGAACTAGATAGAGGCTGGCTCATTCAATCTCGTTGAGAGAGAGAGAGAGAGAGAGAGAGAGAGAGAGAGAGAGAGAGAGAGAGAGAGAGAGAGAGAGAGAGAGAGAGAGAGAGAGAGAGAGAGAGGGGGGGGGGGAGATGTAGCCTAAGAGGTCAGAGATGTAGGAGAGCGACCCAGATAGGCCAAACTGCGAGAAAGAGAGAGAGAGAGAGAGAGAGAGAGAGAGAGGTCCGTGCACATAGAGCACGACGGTATAGCACCGCGATGCGGCACGCCATGCATACCGGGCAGACGAGACGGAAAGAACTTGTCTTTTTCCACAAAAACGCAACAGGAACGCTCGTGTCTCAGAACCTCCGATGCTCGGACGACACCCCCGGCAGAGGCCATTAATTATTCATGCTTTATTTAACTGCCATGTCCCTGCTGCTCTGACAGCCTCTTCCCGATCGAAGCCGTTTGTGATTTGGTATGGCGGTGTCACGTGACACGACTGTCGTGTCGTGGCTACCGAGACTGACTGATGCTTTCCTGTTGCGGTTCTCGGCTAGCCTGGCCAAGGGATGCTGAGCTGTTTTTAGATGCTCGGCAACTATGACCAATGAAAACATGTTCCGGCAGACCTTTCTGCGGATCATGTTCTTTGTTTAGATTGTTTTTAACGAGTTTTTGTCTCCAAATAGTCTTAAAAAAAAATACAATAACGTACCTGTATTCATAGCTTCGCTTTACCCAATAATTTTGTTTTTTACTAGTACTTTTTTCGGTCATTTAGGGCAGTCAGTGTGCTGTTTTATCAATTGTTTGGAGCATGCAGCCTGTATTTGTTGTCATGATTATTGAATTTCTTGTTGTCTCCATAACTGCGCTCAAGGGTTAGATTGTGAAGTTCCAAATAGATTAAATTAACAAGTCGCGTAAGGCGAAAATACAATATTTAGTCAAGTAGCTGTCGAACTCACAGAATGAAACTGAACGCAATGCCATTTTTCAGCAAGACCGTATACTCGTAGCATCGTCAGTCCACCGCTCATGGCAAAGCCAGTGAAATTGACAAGAAGAGCGGGGTAGTAGTTGCGCTAAGAAGGATAGCACGCTTTTCTGTACCTCTCTTTGTTTTAACTTTCTGAGCGTGTTTTTAATCCAAACATATCATATCTATATGTTTTTGGAATCAGGAACCAACAAGGAATAAGATGAAAGTGTTTTTAAATTGATTTGGACAATTTAATTTTGATAATAATTTTTATATATTTAATTTTCAGAGCTTGTTTTTAATCCGAATATAACATATTTATATGTTTTTGGAATCAGCAAATGATGGAGAATAAGATCAACGTAAATTTGGATCGTTTTATAAATTTTTATTTTTTTTTACAATTTTCAGATTTTTAATGACCAAAGTCATTAATTAATTTTTAAGCCACCAAGCTGAAATGCAATACCGAACCCCGGGCTTCGTCGAAGATTACTTGACCAAAATTTCAACCAATTTGGTTGAAAAATGAGGGCGTGACAGTGCCGCCTCAACTTTCACGAAAAGCCGGATATGACGTCATCAAAGACATTTATCAAAAAAATGAAAAAAACGTTCGGGGATTTCATACCCAGGAACTCTCATGTCAAATTTCATAAAGATCGGTCCAGTAGTTTAGTCTGAATCGCTCTACACACACACACACACAGACACACACACACACGCACACACGCACATACACCACGACCCTCGTTTCGATTCCCCCTCGATGTTAAAATATTTAGTCAAAACTTGACTAAATATAAAAACAAAAAAATAAAAGGGATTTTGTGTGCTTACACAGCGGTTGCTTCCCTATACCAAACCAAACTCACACAATGTTAACATAGTGAAGTGGATTTAATTTTTTTACACGGAAACAAACGATCAGAGCAAACGATCTTTCAAAATTAAAAAAAGAAGGGAACAAAAGAATTGACCATAATTATTGGTTTGCACTTGAAATTTGGCAGTCGATGCTAAAATGAATATTTTCGTCAAACGTTCACATGCAATAGTATACTGTTTACAGTACATGCTTAATAAACATTTCCTTGAAGAGTCTTACCGTCACTTTTGTTTTTGATGTTGTCATTTTGGACATTACATGTTTTATAATCGCTGGAACAAAAGAAGCGCCGGCCAAAACCTATGTAATATTTCCTTTGTACAGCTGAAATAGTTGTGTACATCCTTTTTTTAGTTGATTCCTGTGCATGTAGGCATGGACTCTCTTGTTAAGACTAATAACCGTCTATGCAATCGTCATTTTTTTTTTTTTTACATTGGAGGATTTGAAAGCTGTTCAGAAATGAATCAATGATTTTTAGCACAATTTTTCTCTTGTTTATCAATTTTCTCTCTCTTTTTTTCTCGTTTATTGTGACGAAAGTGTAGAATGATTAACATCCGGTTGGCTTGAAAAGTAAGCGAAGCTACACATTTTATCAACGACAAAGTGACAAATTACACGGACAGCAGTAAACCGAACTGTTTATGAGTATACACGTATTTGAATTAGATCGAAAGAGAATGTGCACGTGGAAAGAGAGAAACAATGTGTGATTTAACAACTGTTTGCTGAAGCGGCACATGTGTGCGCCAGTACGTGAAGCGTTTTATGACCCATCGGTGATGATTGTCCAATTAACACCTTATTGTAAACTGCACATAAACAGGCCCTGGGATATCCCGCTTCTATGATATATTGCAACTAATATCTATAAAAAGTTAGCGGGTATTTGCTATTCGGGAACGGTTATTTCAGTCCCTTGGTCACTTTTCTCCCTTGCTAAATCATCGTCTTCCCAGTTGTTTAAACGGTCGCACCCCTTTCCTTACTTATATTTTGTCAATCTTGCTATTGTTATTCTATAATATATTGCAACTTATCTGGGTTTTTTTCTTTTTTCTTAATTTTGCGGGTATTTTCAATTGGGGAACGGTTATTTCCCTTGGTCACTTTTTTCACCTTGAATAAGCCTATTATAGTATCTAATTTTCAGTTGTTAAACGGTTGCATCCCTACTTCAAATCTTGTTGACATTATTGCTATCTTCATGTTGCAGACGGATGTTCCCAGTGTTTCGCTGCTCAGTAACCGGCCTGGACCCTAGCGCCATGTACACTTTCCTGCTGGACTTTGTCCAAGTGGACAGTCATAGGTGGAAGTATGTGAACGGAGACTGGGTACCCGGGGGGAAGGCCGAGCCCGCTGTCCCCAACTGTGTGTACATCCACCCGGATTCGCCCAACTTCGGCGCCCACTGGATGAAGGAAGCTGTGTCATTCTCCAAGGTCAAACTGACCAACAAGATGAACGGAGGAGGACAGGTGAGTGGTCGTTTTCTGTTTGTTCTCTCAATGATTTAAATTGAATTTGTTTTCCATATTTTCTTAATTATATAACACAATAAATGACAACATCATTTTATTCAATTTTATTGTATGTGTTTATATTTTATTTAATGATTCTTTTTAAGTTATTTTGTTCACTCTATTTCATCTTTTTTTCTGTTTTGATCTATTTGATTTTATTTTATGTTATTTTTTTTAATGTTTTTTTCTATTCTATTTTTATTACATTTTGCTTGCTTCATGCTGATGTTTATTCAACTTTGTTTTACTATGTTAAACATTATTTTACCCAGTTTCAATATATTCTTTGCTTTGTAATCTTTTGTCTTGGTTTTGGCAAGTCTGTAATTGTATTTGTTGGCCAGCTTTGTTTGTTAGTTTTGTGAGATTTGTTTGGTTTTGTCCCTTTCTTTATACTTTGTTTTGTGCTTTTTGTTTTTACTCCCGCAAGACAGTATGCTGTTTTCTTTTGTAATGTGTTGTGTGGGTTGCTCTGCTATATAATCCTTTTTTCTTCTCTTTGTTTGGTTGTCTATGTTCCTGTCAAGGGGAATAATAGAGGTGACACAATCTTGAAAGAAACCTTTAATTTTCAAGAGTTATGCTGTGTTTTGTTCTTGTTATCCTATGTTTTTTCATTTGTTGGTTGGATGGTTTGTTAGTTTGATTTGTTGAAACAGAATTGTTAATACAAATCTGAAGTATTTCCATAATTTGATTTTGTTTTGGTAAAAAGAGACTTGCATAGTACACCCTGATAAAAAGAGAAATGTGAGATTGCATATAAGATTCCGTTGAGTGACCGTATGACATTTGACTTCCATGGACACATTCTCAAACGGTTTCATCGTATAGTTTAAGGTCAGAATTGTTTGTCCGAGGGGATAACATTTAGAGTTACTTCCCGTTGTCCATCTGCGTGTGCTCTCTATCCCCCCTCCCCCCAATACTATAAATGAATAAAAGTTGATTTTATTATTATTTTATTTTTAATAAATTGTTCATGTTTTAACGAAAAAAGCACTACACTATTTGATAATCGGAATAAAGCGAATAAATGAATAAATACATAAGCACAAGATACAAATAAAAAAAAAAGATAAAAAAAGACAGATTTAGAAACTCTGACAGTTAAAAAGATAGTAAGACAGACTGAAAGTAATGCAAACTCTTGTGTAACTTATACTTCGTATGTTTTTAAACTCCAAAGTATACTCTAAATCAGTATGGAATTGGAATTATCATCAATTGACAGGCGAACAAAGCAGCCATCAAAACTGTACGCAGGTGATATATAGGCCTATATATAAATAAATAAATGCATTAAACTAGGGCAACGGGGTAAAAGTAATATGTGTTAGCATCCATTCATTGAATGTTTAATACGCATGGGTGCGTGATTTTAAAGAAATTCCTTGCTAAATATCAGCCAAACTAAATAAAGAGAAAAGCCAGAGCAGCCATCCTACTTTGTCAATGTTTTGAACTGAAGATCTTTTGATTTTTGTTTTCAATGGAAATCTAAACAACGAAGTGACTGTGGTAAGATGAACAAAGTTAAAAAACAAAGGAATACTGTACTCACCAATACAAGAACGGGACAAGACGATACGAATTTTCGCTTATGGAAGCTTCATCAGGAAAAACAAGAACACAAAAGACAACAAAAAGCAGACGCAACACGGAACGAACAAGGTTTGAAAGAAAATGGAGGGGAAACATGCAAAAAAGGGAAGGAACTCTAGGAACGGAAATGAATGAAAGGGGAGAGAAGTGGTTGGATGATGTCAAGGGCACAGGCATACTAGACTAAAAGTGATACACATTCATAAAAGGGGGGTGGGGGTGGGGACAGAGGAAATAAAAAAAAATAAAAAATAAAAATAAATAAATAAGAAAGGGGGTAGGGGGGGGGGAAACAAACGTACGCACGCACACGCACACATACACACACACACACACACACAACCAAACACATGAAATCACACATAAACACACACACACATTCACACTCGTACTGTAAATCCACAGTATGTTTGGGGAATACAAGTACATCACATTTTCGCATTCAAGCCATCAGGTGTGGATGTGCCCAGGAATGGAAACGTTACCCTCTTTTTAGCCGGCAACTTTCTTGTTATTGCTGCAGTTTGTCTCCGACTTACGTTTAAAACGCCCCATAAAGCAGCTAATGTTGCTTTCATATCCCGGGCGACCGACATGCGATATTGCTTTATGCATGTTCACTCCGCCATTGGCCGATACTGCTTTATATCACCCACCACGTCACTTTATTGGCCGTTAAAATCAGACTGATACGGTTGATATGCGGCTTGTCTGTCAGTGTGTGTGTGCAAAGCGATCCGTCTCATAAGCGCTCACGACCACACTGACTGCATGGCTGTGTACATGGTGGTCTCTCATGCGAGGCAGTCGCCAGTGTCTGGTGACGACAGTTTCACGCCTTCTCGCGCGCCGCACGTGCAGGTGGTCCTGGACAGTACCGAGGCGGACTAGCGCCAAAATTTATAATTTCAAAGATCTCACTTCATCTTTTTAATTTATATATATATATAAGCAGCTAATATTGCGTGTACAAGTATACCGTATGTGTGAACGACACTAGCTTGAAGAAGGGGCATTCAGTGTACTATGTTTTTGATGAATGTAACAGTGTACAGGCTGTGTGTGAAAGACCGATTCTGAAGGCAGCTGTGTACTGAATGTTTAATTTTGAGAAACTAGCGTAGGAAAAAGAAGCGATTTGGGCAATGTGTCTTTGCTGAAGGTAGCGCATTGTATTCTGGTAACACCACTTCTGCAGAATGATAAAAAAGCGGCTAGGTTCCCATCTTGTTGCAGAAATAAGCAGTACGTTTAGACTAAAAGTGAGAACAACACTGGTGTGAAGAAAAGGGATTAGCATACCATGTTGTTGCTGAAGACCGATACAAAAGCTCATATATACATTTCAGCAGCACAGTATACAGAGTAAGCAATGCTGATGAGGTGTTAGAGGAAGACAAAAATCACGACTCACATCCTACTTTACCCTACCCCTCCTCACCCAGCCACACAACGTGTCACAGGGCTTCACACTACCAGCAGCAATGCTGACATTTATTTTTCACACACCTTTGCGCACCTGGCCATGGCGGGAGTGCTTTCTTCCTGGGCAAAAAGAGGGAGTCAGATTGTTGCTAACTGGCGCTGCTGGCATGCCTGTCCCTTTCACTCCGCTAATTGTCCTTTGGCTAGGGGCGCTGGTGCTGTATGTGCGCGATGTTAGGTAGGTAGGGCAACTTCCTCTCTGCTTGTTTTGGGCCTCTCTTTTTCTTTGAGACCATCGATGTTTTTTGTGGCGTTGGAGAAGGCAAAGCGCGTTTCATTAACTCTCAGCTCCATTTTGTAAGGGTGGTTTTTCTTTCTTTGTGTCTGGGTGGTATGTGATTGTTAGTCATCAGGGCTCCAGTTGTCGCTCTTCTAATGTCTTTGTATGCATAATGTACTACTTATCCCTTTAGAGGTACACCAGTGGTAAATGGTTGAGGCAGATATGATGATTGGGGTGATGTCTGTGAGAGTGGCTGTTGGTCTGACTTTACTTGGTCCAACGTTCCAGTAGCTGCGTTTTTGTGAAATCAGGAGACAGGTTTCAAATGACTCGACTGTCAAATACTTGACTACCTTCAAGTGCATTGAAACAGTACCCATAATTATTGTGTTACTTCAATGGTACCTGCGAAGAAAAGAACATTTTGGGAACAGCCACAAATGTCCCTAGATTGCCGCAGGTGGCCTGTTATGATAGGTAAGTTTTCGCCAAGACAATAGACAAAGGGACAATATAATGTGTCCTTTTCTCGGTAGTAAGGCCTGAAATGATAGCAGCTACCACTGTACATTGGGGCAGTAAGGCTGAGGTGAACGTCCTCAGTCGATGATCTTCAGCGATGGCAAGATTTTAACCCATTGCTCGGAGGGTCAAAAGTTGTTAGAGGAGGGTCATTGTGACCTGGGTCAGGTTGAACTTCAGGAACACGGCAGTCATTGTTTTACAGATAGTGAGATACGGTCAAGTTGACTCTGGTGTTGACCAGGCCCGGGGCAAAGGCGTGATGATGAGCAATGCTGACCATGCGGTCAGTACACACGGTCAGTGGACGCCCTGTCACCGTTCTGTTGGTCAGCCGTCGTGTCTGGCATATCTTGTGCCACCCCCAGTGTCACCAGAACACGTCCCCAAATCCCTCCCCCACCTCGACCCTCACCCCAACCATGCAACCCGCTATTACTGCTCAATGCAAGGGGTCAAATTACACCGAGATTTAAGCGTTCTGAACGTAGACAACAGGAAATGCATATAAGCTATTGGAAACCGGTCACCTGGCACCTCAGAGGTTAAGTAGACTTGAAATGACATAACGACTTTCCTTTGACAGTATTATCAAGACGATGAAAAGTCGCTTGATCGTGTCATTGTTTTGTCTGTGCAAGGAGACTGGTTCCACATAGCTCTCATGATGTCTATAATTAGACGCTTACTTCCCTTTGTTACTTGCCCTTGTCTTCAGCCCTCTGCCTCAGATGATTATGATTTTTGCTCCGTGGAATCGACTGTTCACAAACAGACTTTGAGGAGATAGACATAAGCAATGATTTTTTTCCTTCCAACTTATGTGTCATTCAGGGTCACATTACAGACTAAATGTGACCCTCCACCACGAAATGAGTCGCATGTCACCTTTGCATGATTTTCATATTTTTACATTTTCCTATGTTTTTTTATGCTCTATCCAATGGTGAAAACCGTTTTAGAAAAGAGCAAAAACTGTTTGAGTTATAAGCCTGTGACTAAGGTGACCCTCACACTGTTACCAGACACTCCCCGGACTTATATTTAGCCTAACGCAGAACCGCGCGAGGTGACATGCGACTCATTTCGTGGTGGAGGGTCACAAATGCGGAGTTGTCGATGGAAGAAGAGATCCGAAAGGTATAGGTGCAATCGTAAGGTCTCCCTAGAGGAAGCCATACTCAGAAGTGAAGAACAGGGCATCACTGATTTGTGAATGAGAAGTCTTGAGAAAGGAACCCTTCCTTCTCCCCTCCTCGTCCCCCACTCCCTTCCATCCTTTTGCGAGACCTCATTCTCTTCTATTCATTCTGTGTATCGGAGCTGGTGACACTGGCTGAGAGACACAGCATGCATGTTTCCCCGTGTGTGGTTAGGAGAAGACCGCCATAGAGGGGCTGGGGGAGGTGAACAGGGATGAGGGAAAGCAAGCAGTCAATATGCCGTGTGCTAACTGACCAGCAGGCCATGGCTAACAATCAATGAAGAGGGCCAGGTGTTGATGTGCCAATCAAAGCCCCCTCACAGTTAACTCACTGAGGTCCCCCCAGCTTTCAGGGTGTCGCGCTATTTAGCCAGACGTGCTTCCCCAGCTGCGGCAACCATGCTAGGAACGCGGGTTTAAATCTCTGCATGAAATGTCTGAGGAGCCTCCGCTGTCCTTTCGCTGGCCGTGGTCCGGCTCTGGCCGATTTAGCGGACGTTCCAGCCTGCTTTGGGGGACGTGAGGGAAGGTGAGGGATCGGTCTGCGCTACCTCTTTCATCATCTTAGTACCCCCTCGCCCCTTTTCCCAAGCCCTTGCTTCGCGAGTCGTGTCGCCAGTTTCCTATTCCTCTGCGTTTTCAGTATCAAACATATTTTGTCTTTAGAAAAATAAAAAATAGTTTCCAACATTTAAACACTCCTTCCGGCTTCGTCTGCCGCCACCCTCCCAATCATTCCTTGTTTGTTCAGAACTTGCTGTTCCTCCTGCTAAATATATCACGACGTTGCGTTTTTCGGTTCAAGTTTTCGTACAGGGTGTCTTATTTTCTAGCAAGATCAGATTGCAAGATTTTCCATGATTTCACTTCATCCTTGTGTATAAAAGATTAATCAACCACTCAGTCCATCAATTTGTGTTCTCTCCCAGCTTATCCACCGGACCTGTCATTGCTTGCACGTTCACCGCAAATGCAGGAGTCTTACTATACGTGTTTAGCGGAACAGAGACTATAAACACGAATTTAAAGACAAGATAGGAGGCGGAAAAGTTCACCCGTGGCGCTAGTAAGAGTCCATAGGTGCGCTTGCGTCTTGACCTAAGAGAGACGTTCAAACAATCGCGTTGGTCGAGTCTAAAGGAAGCGAGAAATTTTTAGTGCCAATAAAGCGATGCCAAGAACCTCCGCACAGTTATTTTCCGACTTGGCCGTCGAGAGGTTTGATCATATTTAAGTGATCGTGTATGCCCGACTAGGAGGTCTTTGATGTTAGGGGTTAGTTGGTAATATGTTCACAGGTGTTTACGAACTTGTTTTTGCTCAGTTAACAAAAGATTACGAACCGTAGAGATGATTCATTCTTGCATTTTAGTTTGTCAGAAGAACAGCGGTGACATCGACTTTTCTGGCATCAAAATGGTACCTGCAGAAGAAATATCAGCAACAGGAAAAGCTGCCATTACTAATAACGATAACAACAAAAGCAACGAAAACTAAAACATATCAAGATAACGAAAATAACACAGCCTTCCCAAATTATGTAGACATGTAATACCCTTTCCCATATTTAAAATAACCTTCGAGCGAATGGCTGCGCAATATGTGTGTAAGTTTACTTTTTACCCTAATATTTTCCTCCTGCCTTTGAAGGCTTGCAGTTTGAAGTTTTGTTAATCCACCCCATGAAGAAACGGCGGCGCGCGCGCCAACACAGGGGGTTTATTTTTATTTTTAATTACTCGTTTGAAGATGGAGACTTCAGTGTGCTTTGCCACCCACGGCCGAGAGGGCGGTTTAAAGAAATAATTTCCCTCCGCAAGTGGGGACTATAGCTGAGAGTGACTCACAAACGGTACCAGCAATACCGTACCACCATGGCTTCATTTCAGCGCCAGGGATATCCCACAAAGACAGAATCTCCCCTCAGTCAATATTAAACCTGCCTTTTCATGGAACATAAACCGGGTAGCCCGGACACCCACAACGCTTTGGCGGGCTCACACTTGAGGGCCTTTGTTCCTCCCGTTTATGTTCATCTCGTAATCAGTTCTTGCCCGTCTCCCAGGCTTTGATGTGAGTCGAGAAGGGCGACGCGAGCACTCTCATCCTATTCATGGCTTTCTTAGAGCCTGTAGCACATCTGAGGGCTGGCCAGGCCGCCTCAAACGGCGGAGGACAACTCCGAGGCCTGACTGACGAGAGCGCGACAAGCAAAAGCAGAAATATTGTTGTTGACACATTGCTAAGTATACTTCCCCTTCCCTTTGGTGGACCGGCAGGGGAAAAAAAGAGTCCTTGATTGGCAGGGCAAAAACATTACTTTTAAAAGATAAGGGCGTCATACCCTCCTCCCCTTACAACTTGTTGGAATACTGTAAATACTGTACATTATCTTTACAGAGGATCGTAGCAGGGAGAGTGATCAGTAATATCTAGCTTTCTTTATTGCGAAAAAATTCGAGGAAGATTTACAACCGAGATTATCCGATTTTTCCCCGTCGAAAAATGAATCGGAATGTCTCTCGATCGAGTTGTACTGGAGGAAGTACATAATTATTTTGTGAGATCCTTACTAAGAAAGCTAGTCACTTTGTGCCGTACGTACTATACTGAAGAAATAGTCAAACTTGAAATGTCCGGATATTTACATCTCTCAGTACATTTGGTGAATAGCTGAACCATGCAAGTGCTATCTAGTTTTCTGCTCATATGAAGTTTTCCAACAAGTTCTGTTTATATTGTCATGTATACACTGCATCTTTAAGAGTTATAGCAGTGACTTGTGCTACACGCTGTAAACTATGTTTACTTGAAACTTCAAAGCTGTAAAAATAGAATAGGCATTTATCTCTTTTCACTCTCGGCTTTGGTTGTTCGCGCTTTGAGCTTTTGTCGATTTGAATTACACTGAGAAGCGACGCCTTCCCTTTCGCTGTCCTTCCCCCGTTGCTCCTTTGGGTTTTTCGTCTCTCTTTAACTCTCTCTTTCACTGCCCCCCCCTCCCACACACACACACGCATACTCACACACGCACATACACTCACACACACACACACACACTCACACACTCACACACACACTCTCACACACACACACACACACACACCTCAGTCTCACACACACACACACTCACACACACACACTCACACACACACACACCCACACACCCACACCCACATTGTCTCTCCCCCACGGCCTCCCCCTTACATTCCCCCTCCCCCATGCCCCCCACCCCCGACTATGATTAAACTTTTGAAACATTGAACAGCGAGCAAGAAGCAAGCAGACAGACATTTTTTTCCCAAGCTGTCAAACATGCCCATGCCGGAAAGCTGCAGCAGGAGAAGTAGTGTTGAGGTGCTAAATGCTGTTTTAATTTTCGCTGATTCTTGTGCCGTGTGTGTTTGTGCTGGCCGCGCACTGTTGACTGGGCGAAGAATGGAGGATTATGGAGGATTTGCCGAGCTGACAACCACTGAACAAACACAGCCTGTCTGTCATCATAGCCCGATAGATCCTTGGTTTGGGGCCTGCAACTCGGCGACAAAACTGAGACAAAAACTTGTGGGGGTGGGATGGGGTGGGGTGGGGGGGTAGGGGGTTAGTGGTTGGGGGGTAGGGGGTTCGTGGTTGGGGGTGGGAGAGAGGAGGGGTGCAGTGCAATGCGCATTTTATGAATAGTTTTATTGTTTATTTTATTTTCATAATCAGATTCAGTTACACAAAAAAGAAGTCAGTCGTCGGCGTAATGTTTTTGGGTTCCAACATATACGGATCTTGCCATCGTGCATGGTGTTTTTGTGAGACTGTGGGCCTAAAGGAAAGGAGTCGGTTTTTTCTTCTTCTTAAATCTTGGCAAGCATACCCCAGACCCCAGGCGCTAATCTATGTTTATCATTGATGTGGCCTTTGTCGATATCCCCTACATTGATATTTTTTCTCTCGAAGCTGAACTGATCACCAAAGTCTAAAACTGATTGATTTCACCAATATGACGACATTCAGTCTCAAATACACGGGCAGTGAGTGAGGCAGGCAGAAAGATGTAGAAAAATGGTGGTAAGGTGGGGTGGAGGTCTCTAGTGAGGATGAGGGTGTGGGGGTGTGAGAATAGAGTGGGAGGGGCAGTGTCCCCTCCGTTCCCGTAGCGGGACAGTCTTGTCAGAGCGGTGTGAAACGCGCCTTTCACAGTCCCCAGTTGGCAGCGACACAAGGGGACTACATAAATCAACGGCTTTTTGCTGATAACCGCGACCTGTAGGGTTGAGCCACCCAGCTCTTCCGCTCAAGCCTGGGTAAAGCCAGATAGAGCAATGCACATAATCTACCCGGGTTACTGCACCGTCGCTACCCCTCGAAAGGTATCGAACAATCCCCACCCCTTTCACCCCCTACCCCTACAAAAAAAGTAAATAAATACAAATTCAAATAAAACAAGTCGCGTAAGGCAAAATAACAACATTTAGTCAAGCTGTCGAACTCACAGAATGAAACTAAACGCACTGCATTTTTTCACCAAGACCGCATACTCGTAGTTTCGTCAGGCCACCGCTCGTGACAAAGGCAGTGAAATCGACAAGCCAGAATAGTGCGGTAATGGTCGCGCTGAGCAGGATAACACGCTTTTCTGTATCTCTATTCTTTTTAGCGTACTGAGTTTGTTTTTAATCCAAACATATCATATCTATATGTTTTTGGAATCAGGGACCGACAAGAAATAAGATAAAATTGTTTCTAAATCGATTTCGGACAATTAATTTTAATCATTATTTTCATATTTTTAATTTTCAGAGCTTGTTTGTAATCCAAATATAACATATGTATATGTTTTTGGAATCAGAAAATGACGAAGAATAAGGTGAAATTGTTTTTGGATCGTTTAAAAAACAAATAATTTTAATGACAAGTTTCCGATTTTTAATGACCAAATTCATTAATTATTTTTTAAGCCACCAAGCTGAAATGCAATACCAAAGTCCGGCCTTTGTTGAAGATTGCTTTGCCAAATTTTCAATCAATTTAATTGAAAAATGAGGGTGTGACAGTGCCGCCTCAACTTTCACAAAAATCCGGATATGACGTCATCAAAGACATTTATGGAAATTTTTTTAAAAAGTCTGGGGATATCATTCCCAAAAACTCTCATGTCAAATTTCATAAAGGTTGGTCTAGTAGTTTTAGTCACCTGGCTGGCTATAGTGGAAAGGTTACTTTTGGTGGTCACATTAGATATTATGTTTTTTGGAAAGTTCGTTTTATTTGCAGCCACAGTTCGGTAAACGACAAATGGCTAAACCCAACCACCTAAGAATGAGAAGCGTTTTTGTAACATGACCCATATTCTGCAAAAATGCAGCCATGACGCAGGGGGTAAGTTACAAAAAACCGTCATGTACCGCTTGACTGCATACGGATATAAGCAAGTTATACCTCAAACGAAAGCTAAAGATTTTTGCCATCAGACAGCAAGTAAAATGCCTAATTCGTATACACAGTTTTATTTTTAACAACATCTGTATAACATGCGGACGACAAAACAGGAAATGCCATTTTCTCAATCGATATGTATAGCTAACTGAACGCCTGGTTGAAACCGCAATCAAAAACATCTTGAAAATTGTTTATTCTCACAGCTAGAATTATTTTACATCAACAATTGTTAATTTACCGAGGAAAACAACAGTCACATAAGATACATAATGGATGATTTTGAATCAACTCCGAAAACCGAACCGGGTCGAAGCAAAAAAGAGTTTACACATACACAGGCTTGAAAAAGAATAATTTGGTTCAATCTGTTATATTTTTACCCATAACGTTAAAGATCAGCTTAATATAAAAGGAAAGTGATCATTGTAAAAGGATTTTGCTATCGCAAAATAATTCAACTTCCGGTTTTACCTCATGGCGTCCATAATATTATCAATTTATTACATAGTGTGCATTTGTCAGAAATTATACTAAATGTAAGAAGCGATCTTAAAGTGAAAGTAACGTTTAATAAAAGTATGCGCATTTATTTATTGATTGATATATGACTAAAATAATGGACATGTAATTTAAACGTACAAAACAACATTTTGTACACTACCTCTCTAAAAAAAACGCGACTATGACCGACCGATATGTATGTGTAAATTAGGTCATTGTTAGTGATGAAAATGGGTTTTCTTTAAAAGATAACACGCAAACTGTGAAGTTCAAGCCCATAAATGATTTTAGTACGACTTCTTCAAAACAGGTCTGTTTTTCACTCCACCAGTTTCAGTTTTAATAAAATATATGTGTAGCTCTCATTTTCAAAAAAAACTTATCTGCAATTCACTTAACCAAATACACAATGAACCCAGAAGGTATTAGAGTGAGACACTTTACAGTGAAATATGTTATGATTCCCCTTATTTCAAAATATATGCATTTTAATTGGCAGACACGATTCACGTCGTTAGTACGTGTCCTCTAGTGAGGCAACCGTTAGCATTTTTTGTCGTAAAAATTGACATTTTTAAACATAAATCATGGACAAAAAACTAACTCTACAAAAAGTGCAGGTTTTCTTGGTATAGTCAGTTAAAGCATCTTAAAATTCAAGAAATTGTGCAATTACGTGTATGTATTTGAAATGGCAGAAAATATTGAATGAAAGTGATTTTTGACTGATTGAAACCCTACCCCCACTAACAGAATGTGCCCTGAGATTAGGGGTGTTAGTTGAAGATGAATGAATAATGGCTATGGTTTTCCCCTAAAGTATTCAAAACCTAAACATATACATAGGCAAGATGTTCTACATTAACACAATTAACTTTTTAAACATATACATATGTTTAGTACACGATACTTCCGGTTTTTCTACCGGATGACTTATACATTTAGGGGGTAAACACCTTATCGTAGAAAAAGCTTTATTTTCAAAAAGTGCAAGTAATTATTAAAAATCATACATAATATTTATATATTGGAGTTAATTTTCCTTCCAAAGTCATTTGTTTCAAGTGGCAGACAATGTCAGTTGGAGAGTTACATGTACGTAAAGTGTATAACTGTTGTCTGTGATTAGTGCATTGTGTACTCATTGGCACCATTTGATCCTAAATGCTAAACGATGTCGTGATCATACCACAGTTTTAGGATAATTTACATCGCATCGATTACTAAATTGATGGTAGAATTTCACTGATAAATTCTATTTCCGGTAGCGCCAGTGCCGTTATCTGAGATAGTAACGTTTTACATGGTTTCACGTTCAGTGGTGATGAACGTAACGTGTGGTTTAACAAAATTACTTGCACATACAATAGTGAAGTCTATCTGTGTGTCTTTGTTTGTGTGTTTGTCTATGTCTGTCTGTGTGTTCGTCTGTTTGTCTCTCCCTCTGTCTGTCTATCTCTTTCTCTCTGTGTCTTTGTCTGTCTGTCTGTGTGTCTCTCTCACTCTCACTCTCTCTCTCTCTCACTCTCTCTCACTCTCTCTCTTCTCTCTCTCTCTCTCTCTCTCTCTCTCTCTCTCACTCTCTCTCACTCTCTCTCTCTCTCTCTCTCTCTCTCTCTCTCTCTCTGCGAGGTAGGTGCACTTAAAGAGAAAGCAATACAGAAATAAATGCATTTCTCTACCAAGAATGAAGTTTGTCTGTCTGTGTGTTTGTGTGCGTGTTTTTTTGGTTGCGTAAGTGTTTCTCTATAAGCATCTCTACGTCTTTGTTTGCGTACATAAGTGCGTGCGTGCATGTGTGGGGGTTTCTGTGTCGGTTTGTCTCACTGTGTGTATGTCTGTCATTTTGTCGGTATGTTTGTGTATGTCTTTGTGTGTGTGTGTGTGTGTGTGTGTGTGTGTGTGTGTGTGTGTGTGTGTGTGTGTGTGTGTGTGTGTGTGTGCGTGCGTGCGTGCGCGCGCGCGCGCGTGTGTGTATGAGTGCGTGCGTATGAGTGCGTGCGTGTGTGTGTGTGTGTGTGTGTGATTGCAATTATTCCTCCTTTTTACATTTAGTCAAGTTTTGACTAAATGTTTTAACGTAGAGCGGGGAATCGAGACAAGGGTCGTGGTGTATGTGCGTGTGTGTGTCTCTGGGTGTGTGTGTGTGTGTGTGTGTGTGTGTGTGTGTGTGTGTGTGTGTGTAGAGCGATTTAGACTAAACTACTGGACCGATCTTTATGAAATTTGACATGAGAGTTCCTGGGTATGATATCCCCAGACGTTTTTTTCAGTTTTTTGATAAATATGTTTGATGACGTCATATCCGGCTTTTCGTGAAAGTTGAGGCGGCACTGTCACGCTCTTATTTTTCTACCAAATTGGTTGAAATTTTGGTCAAGTAATTTTCGACAAAGCCCAGACTTAGGTATTACATTTCAGTTTGGTGGCTTAAAAATTAATTGATGACTTTGGTCATTAAAAATCTGAAAATTGTAAAAAAAATATTTATTTTTATACAACGATCCAAATTTACGTTCATCGTATTGTCCATCATTTTCTGATTCCAAAAACATATCAATATGTTATATTTGGATTAAAAACAAGCTCTAAAAATTAAAAAATTAAAAATTATTATCAAAATTAAATTTTCGAAATCAATTTAAAAATACTTTCATCTTATTCCTTGTCGGTTCCTGATTCCAAAAACATATAGATATGACATGTTTGGATTAAAAACACGCTCAGAAAACGAAGAGAGGTACAGAAAAGCGTGCTATCCTTCTCAGCGCAACTACTACCCCGCTCTTCTTGTCAATTTCACAAAAACAAACAGATAATGACGTCATTGTAAGTGGCACAAACGTGTACATGAATGCCTTCCCTTTCGAATGATTTACAGTTATATAATTTCTGTCAAGCGGTTTAAGTTTTATGTCCGTTTTATGAACCCAACCCTCAAAACAAGAATAGTAACGCCAAAGAAGGAAAACATACACACAAACCAACGTTTTTCTCACCGGTGGTTTGGAATATTGCCCCAAAACTTTCGATTTAGTGTTGTGGTGTTAAAATCTATCAGAAAAAAGTGTTTGCTAACGTGACGCCAAAAAGTAACCAAAACGGTCCTTAGCCGACTGACTATTTACTCTGAATCGCTCTACACACACACACAGACAGACACAGACAGACAGACACACACACACACACACACACACACACACACACACACACACACACACACATACACCACGACCCACGTCTCGATTCCCCTTCTATGTTAAAACATTTAGTCAAAACTTGACTAAATGTAAAAAGAGAGAAAAAGCAGGCACAGTATAACTTATATTGATTTCTTTACATTTAAACAAATATGTTTCTTAATATATGTTTTTTTCTTCTCCATATTCTTTTAAGAAGAGAGATGTTTGGGTGTATGCATGCGTGGGTCAGTAATGCAACACGGCTGAGTAAAGCCAGATAATTTTGTACATAATTTGCACTCCACTCAACCTCCCACAAAAGGAAAAAAATCACTCACTAGGGTCGATGAAATCTCAAAGTATTTATAATCGTGGAGAATTTTCTTGCAAGTGTCAGAGAGTTTATTGTGGCATTTTTTGGTGTAAGGATGCCCACTACAGTGGACTGTCAGTTTCCACAGAGAGAGTAAGTCCTATACCCCCTGCCCCTTTCCAATATCTTTTTCATCTCATGACAAATCGTTATATAAATATATATACGACTAGTGTCTGTGTGTCTGTGTGTGTGTGTGTGTGTGTATCTGTCTGTGCGCGATGCACGGCCAAAGTTCTCGATGGATCTGCTTCAAATTTGGTGGGCATATTCAAGTAGACCCGGGACACGACACAACCTGGTCGATATTTCAACACGTGCTCTCAGCGCGCAGCGCGGAACCGATTTTGGTTCCACCTCAGCTATTTTGGTTCCACCTCAGCTTACCCGGGCCCCCATACCGACACACCATAGCCGCTACACCACATCACAACGCCAAAGTTCTCGGTGGATCTTTTTCAAATTTGGACACCGTATTCAGCTACACCCCGGACACAATATCATCGATGAGATATTTCAACACGTGCTCTCAGCGCGCAGCGCTGAACTCATTTTCGTTTTTGGGTTCATTTCACCATTATAAGTAACTCTTCCTTATCTTCTCCAGTGTTTGGCGTTTATCTCCCTTCCTTCGTGTGGCTTTCCCGTTCAGTTGTAAGTTACTACACTGCGCTGTCCACTGCGCTGAGCGTCTTCGGATATTCCCGGCGTTCTGTTACTGTTACCTATTTTTAGAAGGTCAACGCAGTGTACAGAACGTAAATTGGACCCGTAAATTATCCTCACTGTAAAAGTGCAAAGGTCGAATCAATTTATAGCCACGCGAAAAATACACTGTCATCTATCTCTCTATAGATACGGCTTCTCTGTGTTTGTGTGTGTGTGTGTGTAAGTGTGTGTGTCTCTATGTAATCAACACCTGTGCATTCTTCAGTTCTGTTTGTGATGTGGTCTGGCGGCTTTTGTGTAATTTTATGTACTGGCCTTCCTTTGAGAAGCCATAACTTGCTCAGTCCTGTTTGAGTGGAGTTCGCCTCCAAAGGTGATTAACACGGTTACATTCGTCGACAAGGATGGGACTCGACATGGTCAGGAATGGCATTATGGCCACTGAATCATTTTCGTGCTGTTCCCATTCCACGAATCTGGGAGGGACCTAAGCTTGGCGGGTCCATAGTTCGGACCCGGCGAAGCCGGCGTACGGCTCTAAGTACTTCTTCCCGGCGAAGCCGGCTACCCGGCGAAGCGGGTATTCATTCTAGTATAAATATATATTACTCTGTTATTATTCGAGCGTGTTATTTTCTCTCCAAATATATTTTCATAAAAATGTTTACAATTTTTTCTTCGCGTAGTTTGTCACCGTCAATTCACTTACTGGTAGTTTCTGTTCCGACAGGCATACCCGTATATACGCGTGTCGGAGGTGTCTGTGTGTATATAGGTGTTTGAGCTTCATACAGGTTATTACTTTTATTGGTGGGGGGATCAAAGTGAAAGTTTAGCCGTCCGCCGGTTTGTGAGCGAGTGTTGACGATTTATGAGTATAGGCTAAACCGGTGCTGGGCTAAACAAACCTCCCCCCTTCAGTCTAGCACCGCCGCCGGTACCTTCAAAGACCGGACGGTGTCGGAGCGGTCACCTCTTTACTGACTCTCGCACTTGGTGGGGATTATTGTATCGCTGCCTTGCAGACCCCCAATATGGATTATGCTAGTACTTGGTTCGGATTACGCCACTTTCTTCTGCTAATCTACTTCAGTGTCAGGAACTCTTTGCCTGCCAACCGTCAAGAATTTATGTCTGTCTCGAAGACTACATTTTACCGCGGCGTAGGTCTTTGAGCTTCGTGAAGAGTTGCTGGCCTTTCTGTGAATTAGGCTGTCATTTTCATAAAAGAACGAAAAATAACAACCCCAAAACCGTTCTTGCCTGTGGTTATGTTTGTGTTTTTATAGTTAGTCTTATTGGTTGTATGTTGCGTGTTGTATGGGCTCCGTGTACTTACCGTACATTTACACCTTTCTTTTTATATTGTTTTCTTTTTTGTCTCCTTATTTTTCTGCTTCTTTCATCATTTTATTTCAACTAGTATTCGTCTTCTTTTTTTTTTTGGGGGGGGGGGAGGGTGGTTAAACTCTGAGCTTTGCACATTTGAGATCTGTGGGCTTTGGCTTCGATTTGTGTGTGTGTGTAGTTCGATCTGCGGCGATGCATTTTAAGTCGGAAGTTTAAATGGAAGAGGGGAATAAAAATCACGATTTTATCATTTCAATGTGCAAAAATAGTTTGCAAAGCATCAGACAATATTGTTCTTAGCTACACTGGCTGAGTGCTTTTTCTGTTTGTGTATGCTTTGCTCTGAACTATCCGCATTGCCCCCTTCAATATGTTTTACCCTCGTGAGATGTTGCTGGGCATTTACGATCATTATTCGTGGCAAAACATTGCATCGCACATTAGAATGTTGAGAATGTTGGTTGAAATCAATACTTTTTCTGTCAGCTTCGAGACACTTTACATTTTACCGTTTTTGTGACACACCCTCAGAATCAATTTATCACAGTCGAACCTACCCTGGGGACCATCTGTTGATAACGATCACCTGTCTATATATAACGAACACCTATCTATATAACAACAATGCACCTGCGTTAAAGACCACGCCAAAGGATCCCCGAAATATTTTCTTCATTTTCTTGAATTACTAAATTATTTTATACGATGTATTTTCCAACCACAGGTGACCGTCAAACGTTTGACTTGTTTTCATGTCTGATAGAAGAAACACTCGTTATGTGTGCAGATCATGCTGAACTCGTTGCACAAGTACGAACCACGGCTACACATCATCAAGGTCAACCAGCGCAACCAGAAGAAGACGCTGCTCACCTACAGCTTCCCCGAGACACAGTTCATCGCCGTCACTGCCTATCAGAACGAAGAGGTGAGTGTGATATAATAAATATCGTACAGTAACTGTTCTGTATCGACCAATGGCAGCATAGTGGCGTCCAAAGTGAAAATGTCTGTCAAACTATCAGGAACTATTGGTATTTTTTTTCCAGACACTTCTGTATAGTGACCGTAGACTGGCAGCAGGGGTAGAAACCCGAAGGAAATATTAGTAGTGGGGTGCAGTTTTGTTCAAGATTGAGGGTGTTACGTGTTTGGTTTGACGTCATCCAGGTTTGCATTATAATACGATTTTCAGGCTGGCTTTTTAGGTGCGGTTTTTTTTTATGACGGAGAAAACATTGTTGCCTTGGACTGTGATTAATTGTGTTTTATTTGTTTCCAGATTACGGCGTTGAAGATCAAGCACAACCCTTTTGCCAAAGCATTCCTTGACGCCAAAGAAAGGTATGCAATGATTTTGTTCTTTACTTTGGAAGAATGAAATAAGCATTAGGAGAGGGAAGGAAAAAAAGGATAAGGAGGCAAAAGAAAAATGAAGAAAAATATGGTAACAGTCTTTAATTAAAATTCGTTCAATATTCTTGAATACACTTCCGTTCCCACTTCTCCCTCAAACAGATAACGCCATCACAATTTGTTTTTTCTTTAATCTTCTGATTATTTCGCTGTGGCTTCAATTCTTTATTTTTTTTATCGGTTGGTTAACAAAAAGAAGCTCTACAGCGGGACAATTATTCACAACTTGATTATAATCTTCCTTGATCATTTTCAGACCTGATCAGAGAGACTTCATTGATGATGGATCTTGTGACCCACAAGGCAGATCACTCTCACACTGTGAGTACAGTTATTTCTTGTTTGTTTCAGGATCTTCGTCTATTTGTTGCACAATAGTATGCTGTTTGTGCGTGTGTGATTTTGTTTGTGTATTCTGATATTGAGATGTTCTCTGGGTGTAATGTACGGCTGTTGTGACTTTGCAAAACTGTTTTTGTGATATGTATATATTTTGACAAACTGAAACATTGTTTACACGACTGTGAAAGGGTAGAACGATCATGTTTATTTTTCGTCTGTGGAGGTGGGTGTTTTAGGGGGGGGGGGGGGCGGTGGTGGTCAGCAGTAGGAAGACATGTTCTGTTATCCTGTGCTTGATGTTAGTTTCGGCTTTGTGTTCGATAGCCTTGTCAAACCAGCACCGTGCAGCTGTTGAGCTGAACATTCAGAGCTTTAGAAAAAGGACCAGGTAAAATCAAAACGCACATCAATTACAATTTATCGTGCGGACGTATCGTACCCATGTTACGAACACATGTTGAGCACACGGCAGTTGACGTTCCAACGTTCCACTCTCTCCAGGCAAGCGACGCTCTTATCTGGTCGGTAAATCAAGGTTAATTTGTGATAATCTGCTAACACCCTGGCCAAGTGGTTTAGGGGGCCCTCTCACCCCCCCTGCTTGCAATCGGGGGTCCCGGGCGACGGCTTGAAGCGAAGTCAGGCTTCATGAAAGGAAAGCTAGCCTCGTGCAAGCAGCGCCAAGCGCCAGTATCACCGCGTGTCGATAAAGGGGTGGTCGCCCTGACAAAAGCAGGCTTTGAGTTGAAGACAGCCTCGGCGATAATGCACCTGCACACAGGTGTTGCCTCTATATACCCCGGTGGTTTTTTTTTACCCGTTGCCTCTGATTTTGGGGGTGGGGGAGGCGAGACGGCCAGAGGGTTGTTGGGGTGGGGGTGGAGGGCGGTAGTAGGTGTTGATTGGGCAAGAAGGAAGTGGTATCAGTATTTGAAACCATATCAGATTCCAACTTGCCTAAGTTCAGAAATGTTTATTTATTTACATAATAGAGAAAAGTGACATTTAATGTTTTATTGTAGTGATTTTCTTTCAATACAAAATAAATTGCTAAACAAAAAACATTGTGAAACAGATATTTTGTTCAGACATACGCGACACAAAACCAAAAGTACCAACAGAAAACGGCCGCATGTTTTCAAAATATATTTCAGTATCAAGTCGAGAAAACTACTTCCACGTTGAACGGCAAAACCACAGTTGGTGTGGAGGGTTAAAATGTTTTTGATAAGTGTTCATTATTATTAAATGTGATTTAAAAAAAAGAACCAAATGCCATGTACTACTAGAAAACGGCACCAAGTTTTCAAGTTTAATTTCAGCACACATCGTGAATGCTTTCAGTGAAGTTGAACGGTAAAACAGCTATATGAGTGTTGACTTGTGGAGGGTCGAAATTGGATCGGCAAAAGAGAGCAGGCTTTAGACCTATCAGGTAGCACTCACCTACCTGTGACAGTCATAACTGTCAACACCTCCACTCACACTCAACAAAATTCTGCATTGAGGCCACCTCTGCGCTCACAAAATAGGAACATAGGTACAAAACAGGACATATGACACCATGACTCGATGCTTTCGTCAGTGCTGATGTATAGTTATGGAGGGCAAGAAGTACAGAAGGAGAAAAGTAAGAAGGCACATTTGTGTCTTGCGTGTGAATACACAATGGCTTGACTCTTCGGTAAGATAAGTTTTAAACATTTTCAAGATGAAACGGACATCGAAGCCGATGGGATGTATTGGCAAACCCAAAAATGACAAGACATTCATAACACGCCATTATACCTATTTCGAAATAGTGAAAATATGGAAACGTAAGAGTCAACTATAATATGTGCTGCTCCTGTTGACCGTAATACGAGGGTGTTATTTTAAGAAATTGGTTGTAAAATCAATGACGTAATTTTGCATAAAGTTTTGACAGTCTTGTCCCAACAAAGCCTAACTCTCCTGTGTCGGCCCAGGTGCAGAGAGACACACGTTCAGTTTAGGTTGTTCGGCGGCCCCTTGGCTTTGATGTCCATTGATCTTACCTACCGGTGTGTGCTCTGGCTCATTGGGCCAACCGCTCTTAATTAGACGTTAGTTTGATGAGGGAGGCGGCCGGGCCCACCGAGACCTTTGCTTGTCTTGACTGATTGAGAAACAGAGCCCGCGGAGAATAAATTGGTAGGGAGGGAGCTTATTGATGTAAGTCATGGCTGTTTCACACCTTGTTAATCGCGCGGGTCAAAACAGCGACCCCGGGGCTCAACAATCCACCACCAGTTAGCCACTGAGCTATAGAGCTAGCACCGTTAACTCTCTCCTTGCTTTAAAGCGGTATTGTCCGCAAAGAGACGAATTTCGACACTTAGAAACATAGTGTTCGATGGTGAAACCTATATGTTTGGGCCAACGGAAGTGGACAATATCCCTGTAAAGATGGAAGAGGCGTGTTTGCATTCGGCACACCGTTTTTTTGTGGCTCCGGTCACTTTTATTTCTCTACTATAGAGAAGTGTTTTGGTCACACACACAAAAGTGCAATATTAAAAAGATGCAGTATGTTGGCATTACGCACATTCTTTGTCATTTCGGTCCCTGCATCAATGTGGTCTGATTCCTTTTGACTACTTATTCCTTTTTTTGTGCAACAATCACGTTATTTCTTCACAACATTTTCCCAGCATAATGAATTAACTAATTATTCGGCTATCGTTGGATCACTTTGTTTTATTCCGCTCTTATTGAACACACGTGGTTTGGGCATAAAGAAGCGGGCAGTATCCCCGTAAAGACCGACGGCATAATGAATAATGTTGGCATTTGGCACACCGTCTGCATTTTTTTTTAATCACTTGACTTATTCTGCTACTATTAAAGACGTGTTTTTGGCCCAAACAAACCGGCATTTTTGTCCCAGCATTAAGGCATTATCACTTGCTTATTCCGCTCCTTTGAAGAAGTGTTTTGACCGTAAAAAACTAGCAATATCGCTGTAAAGATCGGAGGTGTTACGAGGTATGTGTTGGCATTCGGCACACCGGGTCTTTGGGTCTCCGGTCTCCGTGTTGGCTTTGCAGGCCGAGTTATCAGGCGAGGCGCGAACGACAACAGCAGCGGTCAATTTGCACAGCAGCTTCGTCCGATACAAGCCATACAATCCGCCTCAACTCGCCGCCAATCTCACAAGGGGGCGATAACTAAGAAAGAGAACTGGTCAATAAGTTTGCACCCCCCCCCTCCTCCAAACCTCACCCCTCAACCACCGTTTTTGTTTTGTAAAGACAAGAGATTGAACGAGTTGTCAATTGTTGCTTGGTGATCTGACCGCCCTTCAGATCTTCCTCACTTTCTATCCTCTTCTCTTCTACCTTCTAGTCTGTTTCGCGTTAATCTTCGTCCTTGTTTAGTTTGTGTGTATGGACAGTTTATCATCCTCTGTTCCACAGTGGGGGTACACTCCGATACTGATAGGTTTGTCAAGTTATCTCCCTTCCTGTGTGCTCTTCTCACCTGGGAGATCTCTTAGGTGTCGTACCGTTGGGGTTATTCCTCGCCGATTTTCTGTAAGGAATTCCACTATGGTTTTGTCGGGAAAAAAAGATAAATTTATTTAAGGATCTAGACGGTTGGTTGAAAATTCTGTCCTTAATCAGTCTGAGGACGTGTCACGAGATGTAAAAGCTTGAGAAAAGACACTGAAATATGTACCAGAAGATAAAAGTGTTTCTTTTTAAAGGCTGTCATTGAAATGATCTTTGAGATTCAAACGACAGGTTGTAAAGAGATGATTCTTAGTTTGGCGTTTAAAGACCTGGAACATGTTTGAGGGGCAAATTTCAAAACGCCGCTCACACTAAAATGGGAAGAGCTGTACGTCCACTCACGGGTTGTCAAAGAGCGAGTTGACAAAGCTGTAAATTCGAAGGATACAAAGTGACGCCTCTGACACCTTGCTGCTGATTTGCCTACCTCGTTATCCACTCCCGCCGATAAACCCATCATTCTCTTCACGGTCTCGCTGATAAACTCCACATTCAACTCACAGTGCTAGTGATAAAGCCGTCATGCTCATCTCGCATTCACAGGGAGAAATGCGTAAGGTTGTCAACAGACCTACTGTACAGGTCACCAAGACACCCCCTGCAGGTCTCGTAGACACCGTGTTGCACTGACGTATTCACATTACAGATCCATCTAAGAGTATTGGGTCATTGACGCATTAACATTTTTGAAGCGGCCGATGGTTGTAGATGGGATTGAGTCGGCCGTTTGATGAACTTAATTTCTGAGCAAGTAAACGATTTAGCCGAGAGTTTGCCCACTTCAATGTTTGAAGACCCATTGATTTTTTTTATAGTGGATTGGTCAAATGATATATTTTGGCTGTTTTTGTTTTGTGTTGTTTGTTGTCGTAGAAGTTGTTTTCTTTGTTATCCATATCCCCATGCTGCAGTGCGACGGGAAGTTTTGAATGGTGGTAAACGTGAGCTTGTTGGTGTTGTTTTGGTAGGCTAGTTTCATAGTATGATACACGTAATATAAATGTCATAGATATAGCTCTGTGTGTAACTTGTCCCTTTCTCTGTGTCGTTGCAGTCACCAGCACGTGGTACCTACCCCCAGGAAGCCACGCCCTGGTTCCTCCCCCAGCTCACCAATTCACCTCGCATCTCGGCCTGTCCAACCCCAACTGTGACCGTCTGACTCTCCGCAACACTCGGCCCTCCCCCTACCCCAATCCCTACCAGCGCCGCTCCCCTCCTCACGGTAAGTGACGTCATTATGCTTGACACGTCATTTTGTTTGTTAACGTCATTTGCTGAAATGCTGCTATTTGTTGTGGAGTGCTTTTTGCAATGAATGACAGCGTTATATTCATGTTTCTTGATTTAACCATCTCTTAATTATTGTATTGTCACTGTGTCATATTGGTATCTGTCCCCTTTACTTGTTGCTGCATGGTGAGTGACGTCATTGTTCTTGTTGTATTGTTGTAGGCTCTCCTTCTTGTTGCGATATTTTGTTTTTGTTCCATCACTTTTGGGGGTGTATTTTTTCTGTTGGAAAAACACTGTGTTTTCTAAAATAATTCCTTTAAACTTACTCTCCACCACATAGTGACTTTCGTTTCTTGTTGCGTCATTCTGTTCATGTATGAAGGCCAACGTCATGTGTGTTGAAATAATAAATATATAGAGCTTTATTTTGAATCTGATCATTTTCCCGAAAATCAGTTTTAAGACCAACACAAAACTGAATAAAAAATCGGACTTAAAAGTGAGGGAGTCTTAAAATGGAGTAAAATATACTGACTCTATGACGAGAAAGTCTGAGAAAAGGAACAATGAGTCTTAACTGGAGAGGGATGGATCGGGGGTCGGGGGGGGGGGGGGTTCTAGAACAGAGGTTCCACTGTGTAACCGAAGCCAATAATTATTACCGCCAACAGGCCAGTACAGTACAAGTCTAGAAAATATCGGATATCATTGAGTGACTTTAGGGCTAAACGAAGCGTACACAGCTGTCGCTATATGAGATCAGCAAAGACGGACGATAGGTTGTGCAGGTAGGACCTATTAGGCGGACGTCTGGAGAACGCAGATTGAGAGATTGGCATCAGAAACAGCCATAGAGTCGGGTCAGCTCAAAGCTAAATGGACACTGGTGTCCAGGCTTGTCCGGTCTCACTGTCCACTGCTGAGGAGCTCAGGTCAGTCGGGTACAAAGTGTGACCCCAGGTCCAGTCAAACTGCTACAAACCGTTACCTGATACTACCCCTATTGTGACGGGCACGCAGAGCTATCTTGGACGTTTAGGGACGACAAACACTGTCATCCCCTTCAAGAGCGGGCGTAGGCTACTTGCTTGACAGAGAAAAACACGGGTACATTTCATGATCGTTACTGCTTTGACAATTTTTTCTCCTGGTTCATGATTTTACAAACGAAGAACAGTGAATATTTTGATTTGGAAGTTTATTCGCCGAACTCAAGAGCCAACTTGGCACAGAAAACTTTGAAAGGTGCCTGCTGCAACAATAACCTAAGCTAAGATAAGCGATTTAATTTTTTTATTATTATTATCTATAAGTAAATGAATGCAGAGAACAAACCAATACATTTTTCAACATATAAAAAAGAAAATAAATGGATAAATTCATTAAAAATTCTTTAAAATTTAATCTGAAATGGAAATGATCTATTTATTTACTTTTCAGTTATTAAATATATATTTTTTAAAAGCATTGAGTTGTTCTGCATTTTTAAAAACTTATTTAAAACGTTAATTAAAGATTTTATAAATTTGATTTTTTAATGGAATGTCCCATTATTTCCCAGGTAAAAATAACGAAAGCTTTGCCCAATGTGGCTAACGGTGTTATTGTAGTGAACACACACAGGGACCAAGGTCAACAAAAACTGAGACTGTATCTGATCAGTGTCTAGCGTAGCTCTAGCCCTCTGTATCTGATCGTAGTGTCCAGACCTGTCCAGTAGCCCTCACCTGTGCTGACCCCCACGGTCAAGAGCGCGGAGATGGGCCGAAGGGAGGGATCACTAACGGACCTAAGCTCTCCGCACTTAGACTCTTAACCTATCGTCGTAGGCTTGGCGATGCTTTGGAGCGACCCGCCAGCAGATTTTGACCTGAATGTAACCCCCGACTTATCGCTGGAGTTTTTTGTGGACTGTCAGTTTAGGATTCAACGGATATATGTGAGGGAATGCCACCTCAGTGTTACTTATATACTGTTTGCTTTAATTATTATTGAAAGTAAAATGTTGACTTCTTCGACTTATGATTTTATCTATTCCTCGCTTCTTCTTTTCTTCTTGTCCATCCCTTCTCTCTTCCTCTCTCTCTCTCTCTCTCTCTCTCTCTCTCTCTCTCTCTCTCTCTCTCTCTCTCTCTCTCTGTCTGTTTTTCTCTCTCTGTCTCTCTCTGTCTCTTTCTCTCTCTCTGTCTCTCTCTCTCTTTCTCTGTCTCTCTTGCTTGTCAGTGTCGCTCCACCCCCCTCCTCCCACTGCATCTATTTTTCTCACCTGTGAATCCCCCCCCCCTCTCTCATTCTTTTTTCTCTCTCTCTCTCCCTATCTCTCTTGGCACCTCTCCCCTCCTTCTGTCTCTTTCTGTCAGTGCCCTTCCCCCCACCACCCTCGGTCTCTGTTTTTCACCCGTGAAACTTCTCCAACCTCCCTTTCCACTCTCTCTCTCTCTCTCTCTCTCTCTCTCTCTCTCTCTCTCTCTCTCTCTCTCTCTCTCTCTCTCTCTCTCTCTCTTTCTCTCTCTCTTTCTCTCTCTCTCTCTCTCTTTTTTTCGTCCTCTGTTCCGTCTATATTTCTTTCTCTTTCTTCTCACTCTGTCTTTTCGTTTTCTGTCTTTTTCTGTCAGTGAACCCCCCCCCCCCCCCCCCTGTTCCGTCTTTTTTTCTCATTTGTGACTCTCTCACCCCTCCCTTTATCCTCCCTCTCCTTTTAACTTCCACTATTCACTCCGTATACCTCTTTCTTCTCTTTCTCACTTTGTCTTTTCGTTCTCTCACTTTCTGTCTTTTTTCTGACATGCCCCCCCCCCTCCCTTAAGGAGAGATGAAACATTTTGGGCCAGCAGTAACAAACACGACACGGGCCCGCCCCGGCACGTCGTAGGAGCGGGGAACGGGCGGGTGGTCTGTGCCGGCCGGCCACTCGTCACGTCATTAGTGACCGCTCAATTTGCCCTTTCTCCGCTTTTGTCTCGTTCACAAAACTTTGCACAGCCGGCCCCCGGGGGGAGAAAGGTTAAAGGGGGAAAGCGGAAGGCTTCTCTCACAAAAGGCAAATATCACTTTTACTACTGTCAATATTATCCTTGAATGTCACTTTTCTTTTTGCGCCTTGAAAGGAAGAGCAGTGCGGCCTCGTCACCGTCTCTTTGTCATGCTCGTTTCTTTACACCCCCGTTTCTTTTGTTTTTCTTGTTGAAGACGATGTAGGCGAAGAGAGAAACTGACATTTTTGCCGCTTATTTTAAAACTCGCTCGTCTTACGACACTCAGACAGAGGGAAATCGTGCTCATTATCATAAAAAAAACCCACCCTGTGTCGTATAATTGTGTCCTCCGGATCGTCATGTAGATGTTAACTGGCGGTGACCGTTATGAATTTTCTTTCCCGCATTCTTCTTTTTTTTGTGGTCAGAAATGACAGCTTTTCAACATCCTTTTCATATATATGGCATATATACCTGTCTTCGAGCTTTTAGTTGCAGTGTTCCACATCGATACTGTCCCTCGTCCATTTTGCTGTGTGTGTTTCCGGCCGCAGCATTTCGTATCCTTCTCATTGTTTTTATTACAGGTGGCAACATTTCACCAGCGTTCTTTTTGATGTACCCGAAGAAACCTGAAGATAATGGCCTTTTCTCCATTTTCGCTGTACGTTTTAAATGGAGCAGCTTTCCATTTTGTTTTGTTTTAGTGAGTACCAGATGGGAAGGTTCCATTGCTCTGTTCGCTGTTTGTATCGCGTCTTTTCACTCATCTCTTCCTCTTGTGTGTGTTTTACAGGTGGCAACTTTCGAAGTGACATGGGCAACCTGTCCATGCTGAACTTGACCGACAACTGGGCAGCCAACGTGTCGGGCATGGGCACGCAGGGCTTCCTACACGGGGGCCCCGCAGGGGGCATGGGGCAGTCCATGGGCGGCCAGTACCCGAGCATGTGGATGCCCTCCGCCGTCAGCAATGTCAGTCAGAGCTGCGCCATGCCTTACCTGAGGTCAGGGCATGGCGGCTACTCCCTCCCCGTGTCCGCTCCCTCCGCCTCCTCCTCCCCCAGCGCGGGGCTGGGCGGGGGACTGCAGACCTCTCCGAGCGCCTCTGGGGGTGTGGCGGGGCAGCCCGGCTGCGAGCATCCTTACGACCTGGGCGCCTACAGCGCTGCTGCCAGAGACCCTAGCAGGAGCAACTGGAGTCCCCTCACTCCCCCTCCCTTATGATGGACCGCACAGTCTTCATCACGAGGACGAGTCCTTTAGCGGGAGGTGTCATGGACGGGAAAGGCAGGGACTAGGGAGGGTCTGTAAAGCCTCAGGTCAGCTGTTACGGAGGAGGTGTGCACTCACCTTTATTACCTCATTGAACCTTGACGGAGCTAAAGTCTCAAGGAAGAACAAGGCGTGTCTTTGAACCACAATGAGATCAGTTTCGAACAATGATGAGATTGGTCTCAAGTGTGAATGAGATGGACATCAAGCCACAACGAGATAGGTCTCGAACAAAAGTGGAATCAGTCTGCAGACGGAGTTTGCTCATTTTTGGACAATAATGAGATCTCAAGCAAGATTAAGATGAGTAAGAGCTCTGGGACTCACAGCGTCGTCGTCTCTGTGTGCGAGGCTGGGTTCGAGACGAGAAATGTGTAAGCCTTTCAGCGTCCTATGACTGAATAACACACACACACACACATACTTCCAGTGCGTCGGAGAACCGCGTTTGTGACAACAACAGAGCCCAACACGCCAAACCGACAGAAGACTGCTGCAAGGCATATGAGTTGGCAGTCGGAACGGTTGCATGAGGTGAATACTTGGCCAGCTTTTATTGATCTGTCAAGATGATGACTACTGTTAATGTGTTGAAGGACCTGAATCATCGGAGACCAAGCAACACGACTTTTCAACCCAACATTGGCTGCAGTCCACGCCATCCCATTGATTTTTTTGGCCTCACCTGTACTATTTTCGGATTAAAATTAGTTCAGGCGTGTTTCTGGTGTTTTCTTTGTCGTCTGACCGAAAAACAATTGTTGCGGCATCAATGTCACAGCAGTTTGGCTGTTCTGTTGTGTTATACTTTGAAAGCCTAATGTAAATCTAGTGTTTGAAGTCGTGCGTGCAGAAAATGTTTAACAACTTATGGATTTGCAGTATTTTACTAAACAGCAAGAAGTCAAGAAGCTTACGTAAGTATACTTAAAAAGAAAAAGAATAAACGATAGAAATATTCCCTTTTCTTCGCCCCCCCCCCCTCACAATCCTTCCCCACCCTTCCCTTTTTTGCGAGACAGGCTAAGCGACGTATATAGTATACTTTAATCAACAAAAGTTGTGACAAAAGGCCCGTTGTCAACAAAATATCTCTCCTGAGTAAAAAGAAAAAGAAAATAAAACATGAATAATTCAGTCATGTTCCATTGGTGATAACAAAAATAAATGACATTACTGGTTTTGTATACCATGGGACGGGCCATACTGCCCGTTCTGTTAGTGTAAGAATGTTTTCATGTTGTGTCTTTTTTGTAAAATCCCTTTTGTTTATATCTTGTGTTCATTCCCAAGGGCAGAAAAAAACGACTGGCGAATTGTGCGAGTGTGGGTTCTATGATAATCTTTGTTGAGATGATATGATAAATTAGGGACCAACCTCATTGATTCGGTCCACGTGTTTTGTGTGAAAAGACATGGCAGCATTCACTGAGACTCAACAAGTCGTCTGCAGCAAAGCAAACATATCATGACTGGAAATCTTTTCTGTAAAACTGTATGTGTTTTGTGTCATGTACTTCATTTGGACTTGCGTGATCACTGTTTGAAGCTTGCAAATGCAAACACATAAAAACGTTGACTTCTTGAGAAAAGTAGCGGAGAGAAACACTGTTGAACTCTTTAGAATGAGATAGAGAGAGTGAGAGGAGGGAAAGAAACTGTTGAACTCTTCGGGGAAAGAGGAGGGAAATGATATCGTCTTCAGAGAAAGAGGAGAGAGTGATGAAATCCAAAGTGGATAATGATACACACGTGCACATGAAATCCAAAGTTGATGATGATCAACCTACATGTATGTGTACAATAATAGAAGAGTTGATTACGGCGCGCAGTGTCTTTTTCACTCTGTCCATCTGGTGCCATGTTTCTGTGAACTCTGTGATACTGTGCTCACTCAGTCGTCAGTGGCCTCGACACACTAATCGCCTTCATTATATGTGACACAAAACTCAATGAACTCTTCGACTGATACGAGTCTGACGTCTGTTTCAAAGCGGGCCTTACCTGGAAGGCAAAGCAACACATTTCTATTGATATTATTTTTCTATATGGATGTGGAGAAAAAAACGGCTGCTAGTTGAGTTTGTGTGTCAGTGTTTTGAATCCTACAGCGCATGACTGTATTTACACCTTTCTAATTGTATGCTCTTGCTTGTAGCATTTTACCATGACCATTTTATGTCTGTGTCTTTTTGATGAAAATTATTTATAAAATGATCTATTGAACCGTCGTTTGATTTTGTACAGTGTCTTTGTAAAATCTGTGGTTTTACTTCGATAATTGTTCCTTCTTCCTCAATTTAAGATAATGACAACATTTCTTGGTTAAATCTCAGCTAAGTTCAAAACAGGATTGGAGATATGGTTGAGCGTTGGGTGACCGGTTTAATTTTAATGTCAAAAAGAAACAACGTGAGTGATCATACAACTCAGCCCAGGTGCATGTCTGTTGAATATTCCCTAAAAGGTGAAATTTGAGTCATCGAACAAATTATTTCAATTTCTGTGTCTGTTTCTTGCGCATAAATGGACAGACAGCAGATGCTCTTTAATCGTGTCAATTTTCTTTAAAAAATCCCTCCGGTTCATGAAATGTGTACTTTGCATGCAGTGGCCATTCATTTGTGAATTCATGTTCAGTCGTTTATGTAAAGAAGTAACAGAAGCCGCGGAAAAATAAACCAAAACCAAAATACACATTCGTTCTATATTTTTGTTCTTTTTTGTTTGTTTTGCAAGAACTGTTATTAATAACTTTTGCCGTAACCTTTTGTTTTAATATTTTTCTTCTTCCTCAATTTTGTTTTCTGCTTGTGTCCTGTAGCCTACTTTACCCATATTGTGTGTGTGTGTGTGTGTGTGTGTGTGTGTGTGTGTGTGTGTGTGTGTGTGTGTGATCTGTGAGTGTGAACGATTTTTCATTGGATGTTGCTGTCAATGTTACCAAGTATAGCTTCTTCACATCATGTGCAAGAATAACATCGTCCGAAGTAAACAACTCTCACGATGAAAAGCAATCGGCTTTGTTAACAACAAAACACAAAACATTTCATAGCAATCGGCTTTGTTAACAACAAAACACAAAACATTTCATAGCAATCGGCTTTGTTAACAACAAAACACAAAACATTTCATAGCAATCGGCTTTGTTAACAACAAAACACAAAACATTTCATAGCAATCGGCTTTGTTAACAACAAAACACAAAACATTTCATAGCAATCGGCTTTGTTAACAACAAAACACAAAACATTTCATAGCAATCGGCTTTGTTAACAACAAAACACAAAACATTTCATAGCAATCGGCTTTGTTAACAACAAAACACAAAACATTTAATAGCAATCGGCTTTGTTAACAACAAAACACAATACATTTAATAGCCCCCCCCCCCCGAAAAAAAAAAGAGACAAAAACAAGAAGGAAAAGAAAGAGTTCTATCACACCTGGAATAGACAGAGTCGAGATGAACGGCAGGAAGATCTTTCAAGTTAAAAGAACTAACTCCCCTGAACCCCCTGCCCACCCCCACCCTCTCTCTACAAAAAATAAGGGGAGAAATACAAATGAAACAGAGTTAACCTTTGAAGAATCGTTCGAAAATGGAAGGTAGTTTTGAACAAATCTGCAGAACTATTCGCTTGGAACCAACTCCGAGGCATTCGCTATACAGTTGTGTCCAGTGTTAAATACTTTTTGGGGGGAACATTATTCATGCTTTTTCTAATGATGAAAGTTGACAGGAAATGATATAATTGATGGGAACCCAAGAATATCCCCACTGAGTTTAAAGAAAAGTAAACAGAGAGATTACTTATAATCAAAAGGAATGTGATTGGAAGCCATGATCTAATGAAAGAAAATGCATAGCACAAAAATTGAAGAAAAAAAACAACCAACGTGCCAAGTATACATTTCATAATATGAGCAAAGAACGCAATAAATCAACAACGAAAACAAACAAACAAACCTTAAAACAAACAAACAAACAAACGAACAAACGAATAAACAAATTACATGAAATTACCAGAAGACCCCCGCTATATCGGGCTGAAACACCCTTTGTTCATTTTAACATACATTCAGTTAAGAAATAAATACGAGAACAATAAAATTAAAATAAAAATGAGAAAAAGTTAATAAAAGCTAATGATTCAACAAATCAAGAGTGGTTGTTCTTACTGTTGCGATTAACGTTTTATGTTTTGTTTCGCTGAATTTCTTTCGCAGATTGATTCATTCAGCAAAAATGCACCATTAAAAACTCAGACTTAAAACAATCAAGCATCGGCAATAAAAAAAACACACACCCACTAACATAATAAATAAACACCTATCACAACCACCTCTACTACCATCGCCACTACCCCCCCTCCCCTCGACCCCAAGGAAACAAACGAATAACCAAACAAACAAGCAAACAAACATAAACAACACACACACACACAAAAGCAAAACAAGAACACACACAAAAAGCAAAACAACAACAACAACACACACACACGCACACATACACACACACACACACACACGCACGCACGCACGCACGCACGCACCCACGCACGTACGCACGCACCCACGCACGCACGCACGCACACAACACACATCCACACACACACACACACACATACACACACACACATCCACACACACACACACACACACATACACACACATACACACACATCCACACACACACACACACACACACACACACACACACACACACACACACACACACACACACACACAGCACAGTAAAAGTAGAATGATGTTCTTGTCCTTTGTTAAAACCTGGACCTGTGTTGGCGAACATAATCTTTAATCTTAATCTATGCATTCCTATACATCTTTCATTCAACTTACACATTCAACTTATCTGTGAACAAACCAAAAAGAAAGAGAAACGAAGGGAAGAAAGGAGGAGAGAAAGAAAGAGAGAAAGAAAGAAAGAAGGAAAGCCAGAAAGCCAGAAAGAAAGAAAGAAAGAAAGAAATGTACACATTCAACTTTTCTGTAAACAATCTTTCAAAAAAAGAAAGAAAAAAAAGAAACAACCAAACAAACAAAGCGGCATTAGATATTTATGCAATCATTCTTTACAATCATATCTGCACATTTCGAATATTTACTGAATGTAAAAAAAAAGAGAGAGAGAACAAAAAGAAGAAAATAAAGATCGAGAAAGGCAAGTTATTGAGCGTTTAATCACAGGAAAAACAAAGTTGTTGGAATGCGGGCAGCAAAGTTTGTTTTGCGAAACTTAAAGTCACTTGATGAAGTCACTGTTCTGCACGCCCGCAAAAACTCGCGCTTGCAGCACGTGCTATTCCAAACTGCCCCCAACAGCAGCTCAAACCTGGCGATATTCAATTCAATTCAATTCAATACAACTTTATTATCTGAATGCAACAAACAGACATTTTTCTTTTGGCGCATGTACGAAATAACATCACATAAAAACACACTCTCAGAACATCTAGACACATAAAAGTACACATCAATACACACATAACCCAAACCTCATATTCCCATACCCGCACCCTCACATTATACATCCTCGTGCATACTCTCGTTTATCCTTTATAGTCATAAATACATTATGGTTAATATCATTGCTAGTCAACTTAATTAAACTCACGGCCCACATGTGTTTACAACCGATACTTTTTCGTGAACGTTTTAAGAAAATATCTACCCTATTCAATCATCAAAATGGATTACAGAAGCAGCTTGTTCGCGTTCAAAAGTTAGTTAGTTGACTTATCGGTTCGCCATGTTTGGTGTGCGGAGGTTGTCAACTAGTTATTTTGGCTGTGGATAGATCGTGTGTTCGGCATGGACAACTGACCACAACAACCTTCTTCTCTGCTCAGACGGGGTTTCAACTATGGATGACAACGGAGGACACTGAGAAGGATGTAATAATGCTCAGGAACATTGTCCCAAAGTCACGGAAGCTGTTGCAAGGTACCAAACATTTGGGGAAGGAAAGATAAAAGTACAATTAATAAATTACCTTCAACTGTGTATTTTTTTCAGTGAGGAAAGCAGTGCAAATTAAAACGGAAAGGACGGGCACTGTGGCGTGATGGTAAGACGTCGGCCTCTTAATCGGAAGGTCGTGAGTTCGAATCCCGGCCGCGGCCGCCTGGTGGGTTAAGCGTGGAGATGTTCCGATCTCCCAGGTCAACTTATGTGCAGACCTGCTAGTGCCTTATCCCCCTTCGTGTGTACACGCAAGCACAAGACCAAGTGCGCACGGAAAATATCCTGTAATCCATGTGAGATTTCGGTGGGTTTTAGAAACACGAAAATACCCAGCATGCTTCCCCCGAAATCGGCGTATGCTGCCTGAATGGCGGGGAAAAAAAGGGTCATACACGTAAAAACCCACTCATGCAAAAACATGAGTGAACGTGGGAGTTTCAGCCCATGAACAAAGAAGAAGAAGAAGACGAAAACGGAAAGTATGCGTTCACAGGTTTTGGGGAATGACAGCAATGCGGTGTCAATGTTTGCGATGTTTGGATTGAACACTTTGGGTGTTCTGTTGCGCTTGATGAATGTTGAGCACTGGCGGTGTGTTCAAACGATGTGTAGGCCTACATGCGTCTTTGTTTCTGCTCTTCTCTGAAGACGTTGACTGCGACAGCAGAGATTCGGCTGAAGACTGAGTATGTTTGCGTTTTAAACTGTTAGAACTATACCGTTGATTCATGAAGCCGAGAGGGTCTTGACGAAAAAGGTGTGACGGCGTAATGTTCATCTGACGTCGACTCGAGGAGACTGCAAGTCCGAGTGGCTCAAGGTAGGATTTTATGCTTGAAGTTCACTGTTTTTTGTTCCTTTGCTTGTTGTTGTTTGGTATGTTTGTTTGTTTGTTCAGTTTTGTTGCTGTTTGGTTGATCGTTTATTTTATTTTTTGATTAATTAATTAATATATTTATGCATTTATTTATGCATTTATTTATGGATTCATTTATTTATTGTGGGATGGCCCCAAATGCAAAGTAGCTATGATCGTCTTTCCACCAAAAACGTTCATATATTTGTGTTGGGAAGCTTAGTCTCATAACCAGTGACGTGAGCATATAGCGTGCTTTGTTTCTGGATTTGACACTTTTAACAAGTAGATAGTATTGAGGTTGCGCGGAAAACGACCAAATATTCGGCAAAGGACCCGACGAAGATGAAGTCATTTTTCTCGTCTTAGTAAGCCGATCTGACATCCCCCCCCTCCCCTCCCCAGGGAACGGTCTCCCTGTGGACAAACTGGCATCACAAAACCAGGATACGACATAGAGAATACTACATGGCTTGCTGTGTCATTTTTGAAAATATTGAAGTGCGAGCGAAAGCGAGTTTTTCAATATTTGAAAAAGCAACAAGTGTTAATCTGATATCATATGGCACAGCAAGCCATTTGGTATTCTGTTTATCCTACATACTGTACTTGCGTGTCTTCTGCTCCAAACGTCCCGCAGTCGAAGGGCCCAAATTAAAGAACCTCGATCTCTTTAAAAGCCTCGTTAAATCTTTGACGGCATAGCAAAATGACGTCACTCTAGAAAGTATAGCGTGACGTGTACCGTTTGAAAATTCTTCCAGGGGAAACAACAAACACAAAAGTGTTCTCAGAATGACGTTTGTCTCGGTGACTTTGTCATCATGAGCAGTGTAAAATAAGGCCCCTGCCAGACTAGTTTAACACGACCTTATTTACATATGATATACCATGTACCAACGTGTGAGTGTATGTTTTTGTATGGCATGGGTGGTCTCTCTCACGTATGCCGGATGAATAATACAATAACACAATACAAAGTATTCATGGAAACTTGTTGTCAAAGGATGTTAATTACAAGGAGTTTTGGACGGAAACAAGAATGACGTCATCTTTTTGTCGGTTCCATGCGGAGCATTCGGCCGTGTCCCCCGCAACATTAATAACGTGTAGCGGGCAGGCAACAGTATCTGTGTTCAGTCCCAGACCCCCGTGTCGCCAGCCCCCACCCCGGGTAGCGAGCGAGACGACAAGACGACAGGCAGCAGACGACAGCGGGAGCAGGGCGGGTAGATTTCATCTTGACGAGCCGTGACAGGACCATTAGTGGCCTGATCTGACCACAGGCCGGCCCACATCAAAGTCACCGGACCCTGCTTTTCCACTGACTTCCATGCCAAATGGTCAATTCACTCCTCCGCATCCGATATTGCATTGAGCTGTCTGCTGTCGGTCTGTTTGTTTGCTCTGTGTGTGTGTGTGTGTGTGTGTGTGTGTGTGTACTTTCTGTGCGTATGACTGTCTGCTTATTTTCGACTTTGAGTTCGTTTTTCTTCTTACAGTATTTAATTTTCCAAATAAGGATTCTCGTGCCACTGGTCCCCGCCAAAAACCTATGAATTTTGTTGTTGAAAGTTTAAACAGTGATTTATTCAAGACACGATAATATACAAATATTTCGAATCAACAAGCCGCTATATAAAGCTTGTAGGGGTGAACCTCAGGTGCATACAAATGGTAATATTTGGGGTGAGACTTTACACATTTCTCTTGAAATGAAATAAGCATATAAACAAAAAAGAATAAAGACAAGAGAGGACAAGACAACTTGAATGGGCATGTTGTTGTTGTTGTTGTTTTCGTTGTTGTTGTTATTGTTATTGTTGTTGTCGCTGTTGTTGTTGTTGTTATTGTTGTCGTCGTCGTTGTTATTGTTGTTGTCGCTGTTGTTATTGTTTTTCAACATCTAATCCAATGGCTATGCAGATTATCTTCCAAAATCACATGTCAGTGACGAGCAGGAAACTAACATTCTTTTTTTTTGGTTATGCCCATCGTTCGTCTGTCCGTCTGTCTGCCTGCCTTGGAACCCTGACCTGATGTTAGTTCATATATTCTTCTCTATCAAATCACCTCAAGCACCTCATCGTGAACTTATGTTTTGTATGTGTGTGGCACGTTGGTGTCCGTTTTACGCCCGTCCGACCGTCTGCAAGTCAGCCCCATTACTTTAACAGAACTACCAAACCATGAGAACTTAGACTAAGTGGTCAAATTCGCTGCTCTGATGACAGAAAGACTCTTCTATCCATTCTTATTTCGTTTCCATATAAATGAGAAGATATTATCTGTTAACGTGCTTAAATATTGTATATCGTATGAGCTTGCAATTTCATTAATAACTGCTTTGATCATCAAGTCACCGGATCGTTTAAACAAGAAGAGATTAGGATATCATTTTCATTGCTGTCAGGCCTCCGTTCGTTCATCCATCACATGCTACGGTGCAAATAAATGTATTAAATTAACATGTATTGGTTTAAACGGTCTTTCCATAAAATAACCATTGACATTTGTTTTAATGCCGATAACTTCTTGTACTGAAAGTTGGTGCGTTAGTATATCATGTGCCAATTAGGGATTCTGCTTCAGAGCTTTAAGATTTTTCTGCCATGGTAGTTGCAAAGATCCACAAGTTTTTAAAAGCTTTGTGGAACCACCACATTTCCGTAGCTGAACATTAAACAGACACAGGAATGTACACAATTTTGACGGAAAAAAAGACAGAAAAAAAAGAAAGAAAGAGGGCAGAATAAAGGCAGAGAAACAAACAGAAAAGAAAACACAAACAAGCAAACAAGCAAACAAACAAACACACACACGCATACAATTGTTAGAGAAAAAAACCCAAAACAGTGAAGTAACGTTATCCTCTTTAATGACAGCAACGAAGCAGACTCCCAGACAAAACAAGCATAGAACACAGGGATTATTTGCCTCGACAGGGGGATGCCAAACAGACTCGCGTATAAACTTCTTTAGGGGAATCAATAAAACTGGTGATACCGTTTCGCGCTATTATTTCTCAATGGCGGCAAGATGAGACGATAAAGAGCTAGTGTTTCATCTTCCCGCTCGCCGTCACGCCTGACTGAACTTGCCCGTGACTGTAACCATGACCTCACTTATCCATCATGATTCTGCCGTTCTGTTACCTGCAGGAGTCTATGACTGTGTCTAGGATCGGCATAATTGCCAGCATAAAGTTATAGCTAGCCTAGTGGTAAATACTAATGTGAAAATACTACTTTTTAAAGGAGATCAAGATTCTTACGTTAAAATAAACACACACACACACACACACACACACACACACACACACACACACACACACACACACACACACACACACACACACACACACACACACACACACACACACACACACACACACACACACACACACATATATATATATATATACTAGAGGAATACCCGGCTTCGCCGGGTGAATCGCGAGACAGAGACAGACAGCGTGGCGGTTCGCCGTCTTAGAGCACGTGTTGAACATTTTCATCCACCAGTTTGTGCCCACACAAAGGAAGGCAAGAACATACAGAGAGACTAAAGCCGCCAGACCCCATCACAAACAGAACTCTACAATCCACAGGTGTTGCCTGGCGAGCTAGCTATAAATAGCTCACAACTTCTAAGGCGAACAACTCTGCAGAGTCTGCTGTGAAGGGCGACGGTAGTCTCCCTGTCACACTCGACCCCCTTTGAATGAACTTTGTCCCCAAAGTTCCGAACCATGGACCCGCCAAGCTTAGGTCCCTCCCAGATTGGTGGAATGGGAACAGCACGAAAATGATTCAGTGGCCATAATGCCATTCCTGAACATATCATGTCGAGTCCCATCCCTGTCGACGACGCCAAATGTAACCGAGTGCCGAAACACCACAATCACCTTTGAAGGCGAAATCCACTCAAACGGGATTGAGAATTTTAGAGCTTATTTCTAAGCACTATAATAACTGTTTTGGCTTCTCAAAGGAAGGCCAGAACATACAGAGAGACAAAAGCCGCCAGACCCCATCACAAACAGAACTCTACAATCCACAGGTGTTGCCTACATACACACACACACACACACACACACACACACAGACACACACACACACACACACACACACACACACACACACACACACACACACACACACACACACACACACACAGAAGCCGTATATATCTATCTATTATATATAAATATAAAGAGATAGGTGACAGTGGATTTTTCGATAAATAGATTCGACCTTTGCACTTTTACAGTGAGGACAACTTACGGGTACATGCAAGAAAAGCCGCGTTCTGGACAGTGCAGTGACCTTCTAAAAATAGTAACGGGAATATCTGAAGCTGCTTGGAAGGAAGGGAGATAAACGCGCAAAACACTGGAGAAGATAAGGAAGAGTTACTGGGAATGGATGAACCGAAAAACCAAAATCGGTTCAGCGCTGCGCGCTGACAGCACGTGTTGAAAATTCTCATTGACCAGGTTGTGTCCGGGGTCTACCTGAATATGACCACCAAATTTGAAGCAGATCCATCGAGAACTTTGGCCGTGCATCGCAAACACACACACAGACACACAGACAGACAGACACACAGACAGACAGACACAAGTCGTATATATATATAGATACACACACACACACACACACACACACACACACACACACACACACACACACACACACACACACACACACACACACACACACACACTAAAAAATACCACTCACCCAACCAAATGAAACTAGCCAAGGTATGGATGTTTGTTTTAACCCGTGTTCACCAGTGTTCCAAACATGAGGCTTCGACTTGTCCAGGTATGGCTGTTGATGTTACCGGCATAAAACTATGAATGGTCTAGGTATGTCTGTTTATGCTATCGGCATAAAATTATGAAATGTCTGTCTGTTTATGCTATCGGCTTAAAACTCTGAATGGTCTAGGTACGGCAGTTAAGGCCGGGCAGTCAGGTAGCACCAACATGAGGCACTGCCTGGCAGGGCTTTGACTGTTGCAGTTAAACTGATCACTGGAACTGTCAGTTTTGATAGCATGCGGCCGTAACTAGATTGTGACTATTGCCAGAATGAGCTTTTGTCTGCTTTAAGACTGTTAAAGATGCCATCATAAGTCTTTGGCCGGTTTATGACTTTTGCTGATGCCAGCGTGAGCATTTGCTTGGTCTTGGACTGTTAATGTTGCAAGAATGAGAATCTGTTTGACGTAGGACTCTTAATATTATCAGCATGAGTCTTATGTCTGGTCTATGAGTGTTGTTAAGGATGCCAGTATGAGTGTTTGACGGGACTAGGACTGTTCATGTTGCCAGCATGAATCTTTGACTAATCTTTAACTGTCAATGTTGCATGCATGCATGGGCATTTGACTTCATGGTCGAGGACTGTAAAGGATACCATGGGTCTTTGGCTGGTCTAGGTCTCTTCATGTTTTCAGCATGATTCTTTGACTGGCCTTTGACTGTCAGGGTTGGCGATCGCGACGTGGGTATTTGACTGGCCTAGGACTGCTCGATGCTAATGGCGGCAGCATGAGGCTTTGATTGGTCTAGGACTGATCATGCTGTCAGCATTATTCTTTGACTGGTATTTTATCGCCAGTGTTGCCAGCATCGCACCGGTAATGTTGCTCGTATGAGGCATTGACTGGTCTAGGACTTTAAGTGTTACCAGCATGATGCTGTGACTGGTCTCGGTCTTTAAGTGTTACCAGCATGAGGCTTTGACTGGTCTAGCACTGTAAATATAACCAGCATGATGATTTGACTGGTCTACGACTTGTAATGTTTAACCATGAGCCTTTCATTGATACTGAACGCTACAGTCAATTGTAAAAATATGCCTTTAAGCAGCTGAAAGCAAGAGACTTATTCAGAGATTAAGCGTTTTAGGTACTTTTGAATCATCACAATTATTTGCCTGTGTAAATCTGTTTTGATTTTGTTAATTGGAGTCCATCGAAAAATGCTGACAGGTAAACATTTCACTAAATCAAATATGAGCTGAGACTTTATTTAAAAAAAGTATTCTCTAGCGTCCGTCCATGTTATAAATACAAATACAATAGAAACAAGAAGCATAGCCATCTAGGCTCACATATGAGAAAAGGCCCAAAGCCTGCTGGCTGACTGACTGACTGAGTAATGAAATATTGCTAGGAAGAAAGGTGGTACCTTGTCATCATTATTTTTCTCCTTCGTCCTCCTTGTCTTCCCTTCCATTTCCATTTTTCTCGTCTTCACTTTTTCCCTTTGTAGTTTACTTTAAACCTTGCCTTATTGCGGTACGCGAGAACGTCCTTGAAACTTTTCGTTCGGTCTCCCATCAAGGTCGCAAAAACGGAGCAGTTCGCGAACAGTAACCAGGTGGACATTTGTGTGTGGTTTTTATTTGTCCTTTGTAGTTTACTGTCAACCTTTTTTTTTTATATTACAGTGCACAAAATATTCCCCGAGCGTTTACAATCAGTCTCGCAGCAAGGGCGCAATATTCTTCGGATATACCAACGGTTCCAAGGTGTAGACTTGTCTAGTTGGTGCGATGTCCTTCATTAGCCACGAAAACCTACAACTCCTCTTTTACCGCAACTGTCCAATGTCGACACGGCAGCCGCCAAGCAGACGCGCCGACTGTGTCATTGTCGCGATCAAGAGTAGCAGACGACAGTCTATGAATGGAAGAGGCAAGCGGCATCTAAAAACCAGAAGCGCGCGAGATGACGAGGACACCTTCCCAAAACACTCGAGAGAGCTCTTCAGGGAAAAAGACAAACAGAGTGGGGTGAAGTTGTCGCCAAGACCGAGCCGGGCCGGAGTATCGGGTAGTTTGGGCTGGTATCGGGTAGACGGCCGGGCCTGGGTGGTTGTCAGCTTGTCAGTCAACGCGCCGACAACAATGCGCACACTCGACATCATGTCATTATGCCGTGGAGTCGGCTCGCTATTCTTCGCACCCTATCTGGGGGTATCATATCATATCAGTTTATTGAAAATTGAAATAACTTTTCCACGGAATTTAGTGTTGAGTTGTTTTCCCGCACAGTGTTAACTTGACTTGGGTGGCGGAAGTCAGAATCTATTACGATAGAAAATGTACCCCCAGCGTAAACACCTCCGCTTCCCCCCTCTCCCCCCCTCTCCCCCCTCTCCCCTCTCTCCCCCTTCTCTCCCCTCTCCCCCCTCTCCTCTCTCTCCCCTCTTCTCTCTCAGACCCTCCGCAAATCATAAGCTCATTCTCCGTGTTCTTGTGGTTTCTTTAGAGAATTTTTAATTTGCATATACAAACCTTGCAAAAATCTTATCAGCCAGATACTGGGACAAAAATTTCTGAGTCATAAGTTTAATTGTTTTCAATTGTATTTTTAACTCTCCACTCCCCTCGCAGACAATATTAGTAAGTATTCAGCATATTCTTTAAGCATATGGTGATTCTCCGCGATAAAAAAGGCCGCCAATCTAGTAGTCGTTTCCAAACAGAAACAGTGTTGATCTGATTTTACAGGGTTCAAACGGCTACAAGTCAGTTGACCAGGCTGGGCAGAAAATAGGGCCAGACAGCCACACAGCCAGCTCAGACACACGACTAGCCAGACTTTCCTTCAACCTTTTTTTTCGCTCCCGTGATATAAAAGTAAAAGCCAGATGTAGCCTTTTCGACGCCTTTTTTATATTTGATATGCTTTGTATATGCTAATCAAGGCTTGAGTGTAAGGCTAATCGTTCAGTATCAAGTTTACAGTTCTTTCTTGTTTCTGCATGAAACAGCGAAAACAAAACAGCCAAAGAAAAGGGCCAAAAGACGGATGATGACGGCCGGGCGGGGGTTGTTATTTTGATGTTGTTCACTCAGTGAACAGCAGGTGTGAGCCTCTTTAGCGCTTTAAGTATGACCGCACACTTGTGCCAAAAGTGAAAATTAAAGTGTTTGTGTTGACCGAATATGTCGGAAAAGAAACCGCCTGCAGATCAATCCTACGATTCTGATTGCATTTGAAAAGTTTTCGTACCCAAATAAAGCTATTGTTTTGTCATGATATCTTAGTTTTACAGATAGTCGTTGTAAAGCGGTGTGCTTTGGATGTATTATGTTTTCCTTTCGGAGAATGCTGGTACAAATTCCTGGCGCGGTCATTGTAATTATAAAACATTGCAGCGATCTTTGTATTAATCACTTACAATTACAGAAAACGCTACTGGGTTATTGATTATCTCAATTCGGACTTTTGGTGCTACTGTGCCACAAAGTCAAGCGAGTCAAAAGTTGTTATTACTTGAAAGATCACAATAGTTTAAGTTATGGAGACATCACAGTGCGCTGAGAGATTTAAAGAGAAAATCGAGAAAATGAATTATTGAACGAAGCGCGTATATTTGCTCTATAAATCTCTTAGTGCACTGTTATTTCTTGTAATGTATCTGCATTCATCTGGGAAGTTATTGCTATGATTACATGGTAAGAATGTTTTGAAGCCTTCGCGTTTTCTATCTACGTCGTTGTTGTTCTGAAATGTGCAAAACCCCGTTTATTTCGGTGCTGAACTGACGCTGTAGTCTGCTACATGGACGTATGGCAGTCAATCGAATCAGTTGACTTCCAAATGCTGCATGGTCTAGCTCGAAATCTGTCAGAAAAAACAGGCAAAAAAATAAGCCCTTTTAATGAAAAAGAAAACAATGGTATCAGGTATTATCACAGGTACCGAGATCACTGTCTTCCGTAGGTATCATACTCGCATCTGTGGCGGCATTCTAGTTCCAAAAGTTGTAATTATCTCTTAAGATGAAGGTGATCATGCACCGTTCATTCTAATTATCACTGATAATAGGAACACTTGCAGTGAGCTTTGTAATCTTAATTTTTAGATCATTTTTTGGGGGAAACACGCCAGCACCAACAGTCGTTACTGGGATTATATTGCAAGTTGTCGGTAAATAGACACGGTAATTATCAATCATAACAACACAAAATCACACTTATCTTCGTATTTCTCACTTCTGGTGCTAATATTGTGTGATAGCTTCATTTGAAGCTGCTGACTCCTGGCGTCTGGTTTCAGAATCCAAATTGCAGTTAAACTTGTTAACGGTTGTTACGTAGCAGCCTGTTCCTGACATCTGAAAACCAGAAGAGGAGCTGCTTTGCATAAAGTTAATAGACGACAAACAATGTTAAAAAAAAGAACAAAGAACAAAGCCAAAAATAAAACAAGTCGCGTTAAAGGCCCACTTCGCCTTGCGTAAGCCATCAGTTTCTGGCAATGGACACTATCAGGCTTTTACACACAGTACAATCACCCTTTTGTTTAAACACTTACCGCTAGAGTACACCCTAGGTGCCCTCCATAAAGAGCGAGCATTTTTTAAAGAATTTATTTTGCGTGGACAGAAGGGTGTTAATCGGACGTCTCGTTATGGCGCTAGACCTAACTTTTCAAATCTGAATAATAAATTGACAGCTTGTTACACGAACGTTGTTAAAACACGAAAGAATTCGGTTATCATCAAAACAAAGTCGGTACAGTTCGAAGTTTTAAAAGTTTGAAATTAGTGAGCCCGGATATGAAGGTCAAGCATACTCGGTGAATGAGTCGTCTTGTGCATGCAAATTGCAGCTCTTTTGATTTGATGACTGGGAAGTGGACAACCGAAAACGATACAACTTTAAAACGCTGGTCGACTGAGATTTTAACCATTTGATACTGTTAGTTGCTGCGTCTATGTATATTGAGTATTGCGCGCATACACACATACTTCCGCGACAGGGATATTATTACATCAAATGAGCTGCATCTTACCATTGCCCAAGCAGACGAATTTTCCGATAACCGGTACTGCTAGTTTCTTTGAAGACGCCTCCACTCGGTTTGTGTGACTATCGTTCATTTGTTGTATTTTTGATTCAGAGGTACACAATAACATGCTATTGCAGATACAGAGTGGCATTGAAACCAAAAACTGGGGACTAAATTCATCACGTATGTAAAAAAAGGAAAGTGTGTCACACGGGGGCCACGAGGCTCAGGGGTTAAATAAACCACAAGAATTGGGAACTAGTGTGTGGTTTACGCATGCTAAATAGCCATTCAAGGGAACTGTGTCATTTAATGCTGTTAAATGCTATTGCAAGTGTGTTCCATAAGGTTAGAATTGCTTATTTTGTGAACGATTCCATCGTACTGTAAACCTCATGTGAGGCAGAGTGGGGATTTAACTTTTCACCAAGACAATAGCTTTGCCGATACCTCGCGGACGAGAAAGCGCTGACACAACCACGTGATGATAAACGTACCGGCCCGCTGATCGCTTGAAATAACAAGCCAGTATAGCGCAGTAGCGCTAGCGCCTAACAGGAAAGCGCGCTTTTCTTTATTCTTTATTACATTCTGGGCTTGTTGTTAATCCAAACATAACATATCTATATGTTTTTGGATTCAGGTAAGGATAACGAATAGGATGTTATCGGTTTTGGATCAATAACTAACATTTTAATTTTAAATAGAATTTTAAGATTTATATTGACCTAATTCATTGATTATTTTGTAAGCTTCCAAGCTGAAATGCAATCTCAAATTGCGGGCTTCGTCGAAGATTGCTTGACCCAAACTCCAAAAAATGAGAGCTTGACAGGGCCGCCTCAACTTTCACAAAAAGCCGGATGACGTCATCAACGACATTTATCGAAAAAAACAAAAACAACTTAGCTTGGGGATATCATCTGCAAGAATGTGTATGTAAAGTTTCGTGAAGATCGGTCCAGTAGTTCTCCCAGATTCGCTCTATATGCGCGCAAAACTTGACTAAATGTTTTTTTTTTAAATCACAACTGATGAGTGTTTAAAAAAGAAAAGAAAAGATTAACATTTGTAATTTAAAAAAAGTTAGTAGAATGTTTAAACCACGCATTGCGCGGCAACACTACTTCATACAGTATCAGCAATAAAGGTTTCAGATTATTCTCGTCTTTGCTCCAACATTAGTGGGAATATTTTGAGGGGAATCAGCACGAAGAGAAATGTTTTCTGAATCAGCTGACAGAAGACATTAATACCATTTTCGCTGTTTTTATGTTTCTTTGTTTGTTTGTCCTGCTTCATCAGTGTTCACACAATTGTTTTACTCGTTTTTAATGAAGAAAATGGTGTTTCTAATGGAGCGGACTACGTTCATTTGATTCCTTAACTTGCCTGCAGTTTTCCTCCCCACCTCCTTTGTCTCAATATACCTTCCTCGGTGTGTAAACCATGGTGTAAATCACCCACCCTAAGACGTGTCCAGGTTTTTACATGGGGATGAAAGCATTTTTCCGCCTTAGCACATTTTTCCGCCTTAGCACTTAGCACATGCCTGGCTAGGCTTTGTGTTATTGTTTTTCTTATTTGGTTTGTTGAATTAATTTTGATTGACACAAATGTCAGCTACGACAGAACTTTAGCGAAAAATTCCCAGCTTTTGATTTTTGGGATGTGTTCAAGTTGAAGAATGTTCATATCCCATGTTATAGTCTTGCCGGACCTATGGTGATTTACAAGATCAAAGGAGTAAATCCTTTAAAGGCGCTTTCTTTCTTTCTTTATTTGGTGTTTAACGTCGTTTTCAACCATGAAGGTTATATCGCGACGGGGGAAGGGGGGAGATGGGATAGAGCCACTTGTCAATTGTTTCTTGTTCACAAAAGCACCAATCAAAAATTTGCTCCAGGGGCTTGCAACGTGGTACAATATATTACCTTACTGGGAGAATGCAAGTTTCCAGTACAAAGGACTTAACATTTCTTACATACTGCTTGACTAAAATCTTTACAAAAATTGACTATATTCTATACAAGAAACACTTAACAAGGGTAAAAGGAGAAACAGAATCCGTTAGTCGCCTCTTACGACATGCTGGGGAGCATCGGGTAAATTCTTTATCGTCCCAACCAATATGGGACTCCCCCTAACCCGCGGTTTTTTTTAAAGGCGCTGTCCTTCGGCTTCCTGTATTTTAAACAATTCGGCTCATCATCTCAGATCTGCCCAGCCTTCTTTTTACTTTAGATAAGACTTGGTAAAGTACAAAAAACAAGCAAATAAACCCCAACAACAATGGCCTAGCTGCTTTCCGTGTACAATGAGATAAAAAAAAAAAGGAATTAGTTTCTTGGCGGACACTAGTGTCAATCTCGGAAAAGAATGTATATATGAACAAATCTCCAGTTTTCGCTTGAAGCAGCTAGGCAGATGATTGTTGGTGTCTGTCTAAGTAAAGGAATTGTCTTATCCCACGCAAAACCCTCGGCAGATCTGAGATGGTGAACCGAATCGGTTAAACGGCCAGGAATGTGCCTTAAAAGCTGTGGTCTATTTATGACTTTCCGGAGCTACGAGGTTGAAAAATAGGGACAAAATCATGTACATATTTCTGCACGGCAAACACTACCCGAAACCCCACCTATACGGCTTGTATGACTTTGAGAGCTTCAGTCAACGCTTGAATTTTGCAGTGGTAACATCCGGTTTGCTCTCGCAGAGCTGAGCTTAATTGTCAAGAAGGATCGAGCAGAAAAAAAAACGACTTGGCAGGGATTCGAACTCAAGGCCTCGGGGCCTCGAAATGTCGGGGCCGATGTCTTAACCACTTCACCAGTGTTGTCAAAGATAAAAAAAAATTTGATATTTCATATCATTCTACGCTTGAATTACCATTCATGCGTTGCAATAACGTAAAAATTGACATTAAGATTTGCCTTTATTTGCAAACATGTTTCACGGAATCGCAGTACATGTTTACACCGTCATGCTACACGACATTCGTGCCATGCAAATAGCTGCGATATCTCTATTTACAACATGCAAGAAAATGACAAGAATAGTAATTGAATCTCTCCGAAGCTATGCGCAGTTGAAACCAGACATCTAAGAAATAGTTATACATGTATTCACTTCTGAACAATGGGCGGATAGAGATATAAATCATGCTGCTTCAAGAATAACATAACATGAATTCATATCAATGTTTTTCCCTTCTCATTCTCAATTGGCACAGTAGCCTAGTGGTTAGGACATGAGACACGAAGTTTCGAGGTCGAGAGGTCGAGACTTCGAATCTTCGCCGGGGCGTTTATTTTTTCGCCTTGGTCACCCTTGAAGATAAAATATGATCAGTCTTGAGAGAGCAAACCGGATGTTATCCCTGCAAAATTCAAGCGTTGGCTGAAGCTCTCAAGGTCATACACGCCGAAAAGGTGGGGTTTTGGGTAGCGTTTGCTGTACAGAATTCTGTACATGATTGTATCCCTATTTTTCAACCTCGTGGTCCCGGAAAGTCATAAATAGACCACAGCTTTAAACTGGACTGGGCCAGCACGTGCGTCCGACATCAAGACCGAAACGTGTTTAGCCTAAGGTCACAGTGAGGAGACTTTTCGTCCCAATAACCTCCCTTTCGCTCCAAATTACAATATAACCGCCGCATTAAGCAGCTACCTGTATATCGTTTATATCTCCCCCGCGCCATTCACATAGTCTCAATAGATTTTGCCTGGCTGAAGCTAAAGTACAATACCCGACTTCGTGGTTATCATTTTCATCTCCTCGACAAATTCACGTTGTTCACTTTTTTTCTCTCTCTCTCCTGCTTTTACTTGGTGTTATTCAGCCCAGTTTGAGGGCTTTTGTGCGTTAAACATCCCTCACTTGAAAGGGTGAAACTCAAAGCAATCCGTAAGTGGAGCGTTATCGCATGAAACAAACGGACACACGATGACAGCACGGTGAAGATTGGCAAGCTGGTAACAAAGATAGCTCGCTCTATTCTAAACACCTCTATTGTGCGGGTCATTTCATAATTGGTAAAATATGCTTCTTGGAAGCCTGGGATTTTGTAAAGATGACTCACACAGACAGGCAGACGCATTCAGGGACGGACAGACAGACGAACGCAAGCACGCACCCACGCACTACCACTTCCTTCGCTTTGTGTGTGTGTGTGTGCTGTTGTACCTTGATTGATATTCTTCAGGCTTTTTGAGAAAAACATCTTGCTGATCGAAGAAAGATCAAACAAATATTTACTGTATCTGATGACATATCTTTGCCTTCTCTGTCTCTCTCCGCCTCAATCTGTCTGTCTGTCTGTCTGTCTCTGTCCCTGTGTCTCTGTGTCTCTGTGTCTGTGTCTCTCTGTCTGTGTGTGTCTCTCTCTCTCTCTATCTCTCTCTCTCTCTCTCTCGCTCTCTGCCTCCTTCCGCATAATCTTTAGTCCTAGGTGTAACTTTCACATTGAAAAAAAAGAAGATATTATTTTATATCAGAGTAAGAGAGTCACTTCTGTTGCAGTGACGACATTAGGTTTGCCATAATAAGATTTAAAAAACCTTAAAGATACCTTCTTATACCTGTGTAAGCCTTCCTGTAAAACATTTCAGATCCGTCTAGGCTTTTACATGCACTGAGGGCATCCTTCCTTCCGCTTAATCACAACCTAAACGGCCTTTTTTTTCTGTGTCGAATGGGTTATTTGTGTCGGTGACGTAACCGGTAGTGCTTGTGTTTTCGCTGCAATTGTAAAAAATGCTGCTTTTTCCATGGCATTTGTCTGATGTCGAAGAAAGCACAAACACAAAAACAATACACTTCTCGAAAGTTGGACCTAAGACTTTAAAGAGACTTTAAAGTGACTGTTCGTCATGTTGGCATCGGTTTTTATTTCAAATTTAACGCTATTAAGTAGTTTTCCTTTGTGCCAATTCAGAATGATATATTTGTATATAGAACACACATAACGATAGCTATATCGTTTCGGAATGTCTCTCCTAGTCACTTCTGTGTGTATGGTGTAGTTCGGTGTGTGGTCCATGGAGGCAATTAATGACAGCAGGACAAAACTAATTGCCAGTTAGTCAGCGCAAGCAAAGCAACAAACGCAGCGCGCCCATCAAAGGAAGAGAATAACTTCGGGAGTGAATAAAGAAAACAGAACGAGGCAGGGACCGCAAAGACATTTGTGTGTGTGTGATCGATAGGGCTGTGCAATGGCGTTCCCAATCCCACCAGTCACAACTGCTGTATAAACGGTTTACGTCACCAGTTTGTGTCAACACGATTATTTGACGACATAGGTTCGGGGCAAACTAGCACACAGTCTTTCACACGTTCCGTGCCGATATATATATATGTGTCGGGTTTGCTTTATAAACGGTTTCTGAATACTTCTTTAGGTATTTATAGAAAGATATAAATACCACAGAGAAAATCGCACGACGGGTAATTGTTGCCTTTTCTATACAGATAGCTAGCTTGCCCTATCATCGGCTTTCTAACGGTTGTCTCCGGCCAATGCAGTATAATCTTCATTTGTGGTTGACAATCAGTCGTTTCTTCTCAGTTTTCTTTTTCGGGATGACGAATGGAAATGGGGGTAGAAACAAGGTGCATGCAGGAGTGGCAAAAATGAAGGAAAATTAGTGTTATCAACGTATTGTAAATCTTCGTGTTAAAATAACGACCCCCCCCCCCCCCCCAAAAAAAAAAAAAAAAAAAAAAAACAAGTCGCGTAAGGCGAAATTACTACATTTAGTCAAGCTGTGGAACTCACAGAATGGAACTGAACGTAGTCCGCCGCTAGTGCAAAAGGCAGTGAAACTGAGTGACGAGCCTGTTTGGTGCGGTAGCGATTGCGCTGTGCTTCATAGCACGCTTTACTGTACCTCTCTTCGTTTTAACTTTCTGAGCGTGTTTTTAATCCAAACATATCATATCTATATGTTTTTGGAATCAGGAACCCACAAGGAATAAGATGAAATAGTTTTTAAAACGATTTCGAAAATTTAATTTTGATCATTATTTTTATATTTTTAATTTTCAGAGCTTGTTTTTAATCCAAATATAACATATGTATATGTTTTTGGAATCAGAAAATGACGAAGAATAAGATGAAATTATTTTTGGATCGTTTAATAAAAAAATAATTTTAATTACAAGTTTCCGATTTTTAATGACCAAACTCACTCATTAGTTTTTAAGCCACCAAGCTGAAATGCAATACCAAACCCCGGCCTTTGTCGAAGATTGCTTTGCCAAAATGTCAATCAATTTAATTGAAAAACGAGGGTGTGACAGTGCCGCCTCAACTTTTACAAAATGCCGGATATGACGTCATCAAAGGTATTTATCGAAAAAAAGAAAAAAACGTCCGGGGATATCATACCCAGGAACTCTCATGTCAAATTTCATAAAGATCGGCCCAAAAGTTTAGTCTGAATCGCTCTACACAGACACACACACACACACACACACACACACACACACACACACACACACACACACACACACACACACACACACACACACACACACACACACACATACACCACGACCCTCGTCTCGATTCCCCCCTCTATGTTAAAACATTTAGTCAAAACTTGACTAAATGTAAAAAAACAAACCCGACAAAAATAAAACAAAACAAAAAGTAAAGGTTCAAAACAACCTTAATTTCTAAAGTACGAAATATAAATTTTTCAATAAACTTCCAGAATTTGTATACAACCGGGCATTCAAAAAAGAAGTGTTCAATGAAATCAGTTACATCACAACAGTAATTACATTTATTAGTTTCCGTTACTTTCATTTTACACAGGAGAATGTTGGTCGGATAAATGTTGTGCATAATTTTCCAGTGTAAAACTCTTAATCTAGTCTCTTGTGTTGACCGATAGGCAACTATCCAAGATCGTTCATCAATTTCTACATTAAACTTTCTCTTCCAAAATCCTCCGGAACATGGTACATCTGTTTTCATATTGATAATCTCTTTCCTATATTCTCTGGCACTTAACACATTTTTGCCGTTAAACAGTGGTAAGGTAATACAAGCATCATCAGTCATATTTACAACATTTTTCCTCATAAATAATGACACAGCAGCTTTTACAACATTATATTCAAGAATTCGGTTTGGTGAATATTTTATGATGTTTTATTTGGTATGCATTTTGTAATGGTGAAAAAGGCAACTATGTATAAATTGAACCACATTATCTTAATCGGAAAGATGTGCGTTAGTATATATAAAAAAACAAATTCGTTTTTACCGTTGGAAAGTATTTTTGATAGGCAGTTACAGATAAGAAGCATTCTTGTGTGAGTGTTCGAAGAACAAAACGTTAAAGAAAAGTTAGCTTGTTGTAATCGATAAGTTGTATTTAATTCATTGTATGAGATATTGTTAATTGTTGTATTTAACTCATTGTATGAGATATTGTTAATTGTTGTTATTTATTTGAATAAAATTGTTTGAAAAAAAAATAAAACAAAACAAAAAGTAAAGGTTCAATCCAGGGCTGGGAATTTATACGTATCGCAATATTTGCGACAGAGCAGAAGGATTCTGCAGCCGACAAATTGCGACAACGGATTTTGAAACAAACTGCCCAAACACCAACAGAATTAGCTTAGTTACAAATTTGGAGTATTATAATGTGCCTGAAGTCTTAATGGTGCCTAATAATATTTTTTCCAAATAAACAACAATCCTTCAAATACGACACAGTACTGTTTGGATTCAGGCGCAGAAACGAACACACTTGATCAGGAATGTCGTTTCGCATCGGGGGTTGGCGTAACGGCGAAACTACATCGCTAAAAACCGTGCCTTCATTTCGGCAGAACTGCAGAATAATCTTTCCCGGTATGTGCCTCTGCCTATAATACTTAAGAAAATTGCGTAAATGTTGATGGATATTTTGACAAATAAATACAACAAACATCGCTTTATTCAGTGTATGCCTGCCTACTTTTGCATTGGGAGAGATGATACGTGTATCTATTTGAAGACCGCGTTTTATTCCGTCAACAACCACAGCAACAATATTTTCTGTTCATGAATTAAAAATCTCTCTCTGTCTCTGTCTCTGTCTTTTTCTCTGTCTCTGTCTCTGTCTCTGTCTCTGTTTCTGTCTCTCTCTCTCTCTCTCTCTCTGTATATACCTGTCTCTCAATACCCCCCCCCCTCTTTCTGTAACCACCTGTGTCTGTCGCTCTGTCTGTCTCTTTCTCTCTGTGCATTTCTGTGTGTCTCTCCCTCTCTCTTTGGTCACAGTTCTTCTGTCTATATATATATCTCTCTCTCTACCTCTCCCTGTCTCTCACACACACACACTCTGTCTTTTTCTCTGTCTCTGTCTCTGTCTCGGTCTCGCGCTCTCTCTCTCTTTCTCTCTCTCTTTCTCTCTCTCTCTCTCTCTCTCTCTCTCTCTCTCTCTCTCTCTCTCTCTCTCTCTCTCTCTCTCTCTCTCTCTCTCTCTGTCAGTACGGCAGGTCCGGGGGCGGGGTAGGAGCGTGCCATAGCGTTTGTTTCCCCGGCTCACAATCACTTTGTCCAAACCCCTCTCCCTGTCCCGCTTCGTTTTCCTCCCAAATCCCTCACTCCCCCTCCCTTTCGCCCATCGTATCCTCCCTCATCCACCACACCTTCCACCCCCGCGCATTCACACCTGTATTTTCTCACTGTCCTCATTCCCTTGCAAACGTGTTTTAAACGTTCTTTTTTTCGCCAACTGATTGACAGTTTTTTTGCATACAACTTTACAGCGACTTTATCATCATGATAGTCATCGTCGTCGTCGTCGTCCTCCTGGCCTCCTCCTCCTCCTCCTCCTCCTCCTCCTCATCATCATCATCCTCATCATCATCATCATCATCATCATCATCATCATCATCATCATCATCATCATCATCATCATCAATCATCAATCATCATCATCACCATCAATCATCAATCAGCAGCAGCAGCAGCAGCAGCAGCAATCATCAATCATCCATCATCCATCATCCATCATCCATCATCAAACTTTTTTTGTCGTCGTCGTCATAACCAAAACTTAGCACCAGTACTAGAGATATTACGTTTACTCCGAAGTACGAGATCGCGATCAAGCAGATGCTTCCAGTCAGAAATGACATTCGCCAAACGGTACCCACCTTCTGATGTCATCCATCACGTCAGCCACCACAGATCTGCCCAGACTTTTACATGGGACAAGAGCTGACCTGAAGAATGACTCCTTGTTGTCGTTTGGTGTGTTCTTCGTAGAAAACGTAACGTTTGTAAGAATGATGACAAGTGATTATTTCTGTTGATACCATCGTTGGTGCCATTTAACCCTATAGTTCTCGGCGGTGTTGGCAGTTCTAAGTGCGAGAATCGATTTGGCATCCTGACGCTTCAGAGTCTTGGGGAACGAAGTTAGAATTGATTGGAATGAATTAATGCGAAATCGAATTACGTGGAAGCACTTCTTCTTCTTCTTCTTCTGCGTTCGTGGGCTGAAACTCCCACGTACACTCGTGTTTTTTGCACGAGTGGAATTTTACGTGTATGACCGTTTTTTTACCCCGCCATTTAGGCAGCCATACGCCGTTTTCGGAGGAGGCATGCTGGGTATTTTCGTGTTTCCATAACCCACCGAACTCTGACATGGATTACAGGATCTTTTTCGTGCGCACTTGGTCTTGTGCTTGCGTGTACACACGGGGGTGTTCGGACACCGAGGAGAGTCTGCACACAAAGTTGACTCTGAGAAATAAATCTCTCGCCGAACGTGGGGACGAACCCACGCTGACAGCGGCCAGCTGGATACAAATCCTGCGCGCTACCGACTGAGCTACATCCCCGCCCGTGGAAGCACTTAACCTCCGAAGGATACGCGTATGTATGTGTGTGATTCTACCCTTTCGTGTGTGTGCACATGTGTGTGGTATCTGTCTACTTGCTTGTACGCACTTGCGTGCATGATTTCGTGCGACTATCCCAGTGTCTACGTCGATGAGTTTCCCGATTCTTCGAGGTTGCACGCATGCATGTGCGCGTGTCTGTACGTCCCATGGACAAATTATATTTTCTCCAAAAACGGTCTAGAAAGGCATGGATAGTTAGGAACCCAATCTGTTTGTCACCCCCCCTCCCCGTCCCCTCCCCCTCTCCCCCCAGGAGCACATGGTGAAGGCTGCAGCAGAGCGGTGTTTGAGGGGGACACCTGTTCAAACGCGGCAAGGCCGGGCTAGGGCGCGAGGCTCGGTGGTGGACACAAAATGAATTTGTCCGCTGCACATCTCTCCACCCTCTGGTATGCCGCCCCTTCATGCTGCGACCCCCTGGTCGCCCATACCTCTAGTCTCTTGCCACGCTCAGTCGCCCTCCCTGGCCCTCCCTTCCCTCGCGCACCTGGGCCTACATACTTTTAAACTCTTTTTTTTTTTGGTCTCACTGTCTCTGTCTTTTTTTCCCCGTTGTATTTTAACGTGCTTTTTTGTTCTTTCTCCACAGCGTTCTGGTCCTTCCTTCTCCATCTCCCTCCGTCTTCATCCTCGCCTTCTATCGTTTCTGCGTACCCCCCTCCGACACCCTCACCGACACCTTACGTCGTCGGAGCCCAAACACATTGTCCCCCCTCTTCTTCTCACTCCTCCTCCTTCTGCCCCCACCCCCCTCCCTTCTACCTCAGCCTTCTCTTTCTGCAATGACAAGTCTTTGCACTGCCCTCTGGTATGCCCCCCCCCCCCCCCCCTCTTCGTCATTTCTTGACACAATTTTCTTCTTCTTCGTTCGTCACTCGTCACACTTTATTTCTTCTACAATGACTCGTTGAGACTCAACATCACCAACAACGTCAACAACGATGTCGACGACGACAACAACAACAACAACAACGACGACGACTACGACTACGCCAACAACAAAAACAACAACAACCATACAGTTCTGTGCTCTCAGATAACCATTTTTGTTGTACATTTTGATAGGGCACATTCTTAAAAATGAATTGGAGATATCGTAATAAAATGAAGATCCTGGACTGTTGTGGGATTTCAATACTGTGTGTTCAAAGACAGTGATCAGGACACTCTCAACGACAGTGGATAGAGTGTTGCATGTCGTAGTGGGTTTTTACATTTAGTAAAGTGTTGATTAAATGTTTTAACATAGAGGTGGGAATCGAGACGAGGGTCGTGGTGTATGTGTGTGTGTGTGTGTGTGTGTAGAGCGATTCAGAGTAAACTACTTGAACGATGTTCCTGAAATTTTTCATGAGAGTTTCTGGGTATGATATCCCCACACATATTTTTTATTTTTTCGATAAATGTCTTTGATGACGTCATATCCGGCATTTTGTAAAAGTTGAGCGGCACTGTCACACCCTCATTTTTCAATAAAATTGATTGAAATTTTGGCCAAGCAATCTTCGACGAAGGCCGGACTTTGGTATTGAATTTCAGCTTGGAGGCTTAAAAATTAATAAATGACTTTGGTCATTAAAAATCTGAAAAATGTAATCAAATCTTTTTTTTATAAAACGATCCAAAATTACATTTATCGTATTCTTCATCATTTTCTGATTCCAAAAACATATAAATATGTTATATTCGTATTAAAAACAAGCTCTGAAAATTAAAAATATAAAAATTATGATTAAAATTAAATTTCCGATATCGATTTAAAAACAATTTCATCTTATTTCTTGTCCGTTCCTGATTCCAAAAACATATAGATATGATATGTTTGGATTAAAAACACGTTCAGAGAGTTAAAAAGAATAGAGATATAGAAAAGCGTGCTATCCTCCTCAGCGCAACCGCAACCGCGCTTTTCTGGATTGTTAATTTCACTGCCTTTGCCACGAGCGGTGGACAGACGATGCTACGAGTGTACGGTCTTGCGGAAAAAATGCAATGCGTTCAGTTTCATTCTGTGAGTTCGACTGAGCTTGACTAAATGTTGTATTTTCGCCTTACGCGACTTGTTTCTTTTTACGTGAAGCACCTATTTTTGCTGGTCTTCATCTACAAAAATTAGACAAAGCCCTCGCTCAAAAACATAATTAGAACACAATTCTGCAATCTTGCCCCAAAACGATTCCAGTTCAACTCAGGACTGGGCTCACAGTCTTCGTCTGTGGCAGATGATAAATAGCTTGTTGTACGTCCAGTCACCTGAATACAATGAATTAGCAAGATCTACACGTGTAGATGTGGCACTGTTCAGCACGTGTACGGGTAACGTCATCAAATCTAGTTTTTACGTCACGCGTTTGCCAAGATCTGCAGTCTCGGTTGGAGCAAAACAACGTATGATTTGGAACATTAGAGAAAATAAAAGTGAGTCACGGGTGACGAAATACCTACACGTACACGTACACGGCAGGTCTTTGCAACACGTTCGACCATCTAGACCACTGTATTTGCGGGATGGGGACAAAAAGGAGCTCATCAAAAACTCTGCAATCGCAGTTTGTTGCAAAACAATCTTGCCGTTTTTAAAGCCCAAAACAGGTAGACTGCTAACGGACCAATAGTTAAACGTTCCAATAACCTACCATTTTTTTTTATTAAAAAAAAAATTCTGCCTTGGTTAAAAAAATAGCGAGGCCTATACGACAAGTGTCCATCAGCCCAAAATCAGTTAAGCAGTAGAGGATGTCTGTTTGAAATGCATTGTAATATCTTGGAACAAACTGATCATGAAACACAAACGATGTGAGTGACAGCGGTCGCACGTGCAGGTCATACCGCAACACGGTGGCCTAGTGGTAAGGCGTCCGCCCAGTGAGCGGGAGGTCGTGGGTTCGAACCCCGGCAGGGTCATACCTAAGACTTTAAAATTGGCAATCTAGTGGCTGCTCCGCCTGGCGTCTGGCATTATGGGGTTAGTGCTAGGACTGGTTGGTCCGGTGTCAGAATAATGTGACTGGGTGAGACATGAAGCCTGTGCTGCGACTTCTGTCTTGTGTGTGGCGCACGTTAAATGTCAAAACAGCACCCGCCTTGATATCTCTCTTCGTGGTGGACTGGGCGTTAAGCAAACAAACAAACAAACGTGCAGGTCATCAAACTATCAACCAAGGGTGAAACTGAGAAACCCCTCCCCATTCTCTGTTAAGTTCTATTCTATAATATTTAGTGTAATTTTCATCAAGCAAAGCAAGAAAATCAATGTCGAAAGGTCCATATGAATATTGCCCACGCTCAATCAGTTCCAAACGTTTAAAATGTTAAGGATATTGCCGTGCTCAAAGCCCGTAAGATTGCGAATATTGCCATGATCAGTTTCGAAAGGATAAGAAGACTTTTGATGTGATCCCGTGTGTCGTGTGACGTCATAATGATCACGTGGCGCTACGCCCGGATAGGAGGGAGATGATAAGGGCTTATATCTGACAGGTCAAAAATCATGAATTAATCAGGAGGCTTTTCCTCGTTTGATCCCGAGTTCGCCTCCTGTTATGGAACCTGATCCACCATTTTGAAGCGGGTATCAAGGGAGCTCACTCTCTGGCTGAAGAAAACGCCGCCATTTTGGATTGGGTTGATTCGACTCATGTCGGGAACGGCAGGTGGTCCGTTCAAAAACAAGTTCTAGATCTCTAATGATACATGGATTAGCAGCTACCTTCAACTTTTCTCTTTAAGTGTCAGCTTGTGACTTCCCACTGGCATTAAAAAGAAAATGTCATGAAAAGAAAGGCTTATGAACTAACGATACTCGGATTAGCGACTTCACAGATCTTTTTCTCTCCGACTCTCGTTTTGTGACTTTCCGCAGGCGTGAAATTCGGTTATGTGATAAAGAATATTTTAGAAGAGTTAGGATAAAATAACACAGCTGAGTAACATCATGATAATAGGGTATCGAACGTTTCCTATTGTTTCCGCTTGTAAACTTGGGTTGCAGGTGCTCCCTCTCTCCGGCCTCTCTCTATCTCTCTCTCTCTCTCGCTCTCTCTCTCTCCCTCTCTCTCCCCCTCTCTCTTTCTCTCGCTCTCTCTCTCGCTCAGTCTCTCTCTCTTTCTCCCCCTCTCTCTCCCTCTCTCTCTCCCTCTCTCTTTCTCTCTCGCTCTCTCTCGCGCTCAGTCTCTCTCTCTCGGCTTTCCCCCCCTATCTCTCTCTCTCGCTCTCTCTCTCTCTCTCTCCTTCTCTCTCTCTCTCTCGCTCAGTCTCTCTCTCTTTCTCCCTCCCCCCTCTCTCTCTCTCTCTTCCCCTCTCTCTCTCTCTCTCTCTCTCTCTCTCTCTCTCTCTCTCTCTCTCTCTCTTATTTAACATGTTTATTGGGACGGCAATTTGAAGGTCTGTAAAATGTGGTCATTAAATGTCCGATTGCATTTCTCTCAACCAGATGTGCATTAATTAGAAGTAGAAACGACCATGCAGTCGACGGGCGATGATACAATCGTCCATGTTCCTAAAATTAGGATGGGTAGTTCTGGGAAATCGTTCACTGGAAGTACTCAATAATTATTCAACCCTTTGATTCATTCGATCTTGAATACATCATTCAAACCCTTTGGAATTAAGAAAATTGAAGAAAAAAATACGAAAAGTACAAGTTCAGAAGAAAAAAAATTAGAAAACACAAATTCAAAACATGACATTCGAACCCGTGACCGCCTATGTTACGAATTGCCCATCAGGCGCTCTGCCGACTGAGCTATCCGGGCCCACTGTCTTCAGTGGTAAAAAGAGAACATTTTATTTGACTTCGAATATTACACGTGAGTTCAAGAGCATGTGGATCAGTATCGACTCGTCGGTTTTCTAGTTGCTCCTTTCGATTTTGCGTACTGTATGTTCTGCCGATCTCACTCTTCAAGGTAGGTCCAGTTGATAACTGACCCTATGCTCCTGTACACTTCTTATCAGTTTGGAAATCAAACTCAAATAGCATTATTTCAAGCGTGACCGACAGTATGTTGGCATTCCAGTTCCAAAACTGCATTGACCAATCGCCGAAAGGGGCTGACGTCATTTCATAAAATGATTTCCCTACCCAGAAGTCCAAACGGGTTTGGAGATTTTGAAGATTTAGTTCGGGACGACTACGCCCCATGGCCGGTTTATTATATAAACTGAGGGAAGTAAACGGTAAAAACTGGGCGTCGACAGAGGCAATGAAGGATTATAGAAACTTGTAAGATCATTCACCTGTGTCTCAATTAACACAAATTGCTGAGTCCTTGTAATAGTCAAAGCGGCTTAAAAAAACAAATAAAGCAAACACACTCAAACAAACAAACAAAAAACACACAAAAACAACCAACAAACAAACAAACAAAAATCGGTAGCAAACAGACAGACAGACAGAAGGACTTGCGAATAGACACACACACACACACACACACACACACACACACACACGCATACACACACACACACACACACACACACACACACGCATACATACACAAACACACACACACACACACTAAAACACCCGTACACATAGACACACACACAAACACACATACACAAACACTGAAACGCACATACACACACACACACACACACACACACACACACACACAAAACCACACACACACACACACGCTCACCCCGCCTCTTCCCTCGCCACCCCACTCCCCCTCCTCCTCTCATGCACAGACGCACGCTCACCCCCCCTCCCCTTTAACCGAAAAAAGACATACAAAAAGAAAAGAAAACACAGAGTTGCAGACAGGGTGAGGGTAAAGTGTGTGTGATTATCATCAGATCGCGAGGTGTGTAAGCAGCCAACAAAGATGTTGTAAGGGGAGCCGACTATGACTGCGGAGACAATGTTCCCTACAAGTCTATGGAAAGCCGTTTGGCTCATAACCGTTACGCGTGTAATAAAACATAAATACACGCGTAATAAATGACTAATACACGTGTATTTATTTCTTATTGCGCGTGTAATTTATCTTTTTTCTCATGCTATGGAATAGCATAATGATTAAATACACGTGTAATAAATATTTCATACTCGTGTAAGAAATGATTAAATACACGCGTAATTAACATTTCATGCGCGTGTAAGAAATATTTAAATACACGTGTAATTATTTATTACACGTGTATCTAAATATTTTTTACACGCGCATGAAATGATTATTACGCGTGTATTAATTATTTCTTACACGCGCATGAAATATTTCTTACGCGTGTATTAAATATTTCTTACACGCGCATGAAATATTTATTACGCGTGTATTTAATCATTTCGTACACGTGTATGACATTTTTATTCCACGTGTATTTAATCATTTCGTACACGTGTAAGACATGATTAAATACACGTGTAATACATTTTTTCATACACGCGTAAGAAATGAATAAATACGCGTGTAATAAATATTTCATACAAGCGTTAAAAATGCAGGAGTCACGTGGTTAAGCGACTTAAAAACTCGGACTGGGAATCCACATGAAAAACACTCTATGCGTCTTCATCGCCTCGCTTTGCACGCTTACAGCTCAAGATGGCGGAAGCGGCAAACGTCAATGTCACCTTAGAAGGTTTGCGAGAACAATTTAACGCCTTTGCCCAGGCTCGCACAGCATTGGAAAGGTAAGTTACTTGTTTTATCAGATGAAGTCGGTTGTTGTGCGCGCGAACCGGAAGTAGAATAGACGAGAGTTGTTGCTTTGCATGTCGTATATTTTCCGATTCAAGTTTTAAGTTTATTACGGGTGTATGTAATGATTAAATACACGTGTATTTAAATAATTTCCTACACGTGTATTTAACCATTTCTTACACGCGCATGAAATATTTATTACACGCGTATTTAATCATTTCTTACACGCGCATGAAATATTTATTACACGCGTATTTAATCATTTCTTACACGCGCATGAAATATTTATTACACGCGTATTTAATCATTTCTTACACGTGTATGAATTATTTATTACACGCGTAAAAATGATTATTACACGTGCATTAATCATTTATTACACGTGTATCAATTATTTATTACACGTGTATTTATGTTTTATTACGCGTGTAATGGTTATGAGCCAAACGGCTTTCCATACAAGTCATACTGTGTCGCCTGACAGCTCGCTCATTGCCACGCAACATCAAACGTATCGGGCACGTCTGCAACGCCTACACAGCTAGTCTCTACATCTCAGCCCCCTCCGCCTCAGTCCTTAAAAAGTATGCTGTAATGATTTTGGTGATGGGTTTATTAATGCATATTCTATGCATTTGATGTCAAAAGATGGCATGCAGGTAACGTGCTGGTATACCTTCTTTTCCGTGTGAAAAGACAAACAACAAACAAATAAAAAAACAAAAGAAAAAAAGACCCACCGAAAAAATGCTTCAATGAATTAGAGGAGGAAGAGTGGTGGAGATGAAGCAGACTGTGAAACCTTGATAAGACGCGTCATTTCTGCATTGGATGTCGAAAGACTATGATGTCTGCGGTAAAGTCTTAGATACTTTACTTTCAGAGTAAAATGGCCATGCATACCGACACAGATTACTTATATAAGTGCATCCTTCCACTTAAACTTGCACACATCGGCAGCCTGGGGTGAGAAGAGCGAGATTTGTTGTTGTTGCTAATGTGACCATTTCTACGATTTGGAACATTGTTGACTGACGCTTCTGATTGGATAATAGCGGGGTAAAAGTTGGATCAAAATGTAAAGAAACTTGACTGAAATCACTAAATCCCGCTTCGGCCGGTGTAACACGAGAAAATTACTCCCACGAGATTTTTACTCCAGAGTAAAAATTTCGTACGAAAATGTTACTCCCTTTACGAAAAAAGTACTCCCCCATTACACGAGAAAATTACTCCCCACGACAGGTGAGTTACGAGTAAACATTTCGTACAAAAATGTTACTCCCCGGCGAATAAAAATCGAATAAATTACTTCACCCTAACACGAGCAATTTAACTTTTCATGCCAGGTGTACGAAGTTTTTACTCCCTTGTCCCCTGTTAGTCTTGGTGGTGGAAGGGGTGGAGGGAGGGTAGCGCGACATTCGTTTGCGCGAGATCACATACTGGCATTATCCCTTCGCCCCCATCCCATTTTCGCGTACGAGATTTGTACTGGAAGTAAAAAAAATGGGGAGTAAAAATTTCGTGGAGGGAGTAATTTTTTCGTGCCTTGGGGAGTTCTTTTCTCGTACGAAAAATTTACTCGGAGTAAGAATTTCGTACGAAATTTTTACACCGGAGTAAATTTTTCGTGGAGTAAAAATTTCGTGTTACACCGGGATTCCAACACACGACCTTCCGCATAGGAGGCCGACATCAACTCATGTGCGCGAGAGTGTGCGTGCGAGTGTGTGTGTGTGTGTGTGTGTGTGTGTGTGTGTGTGTGTGGAGTATGGATGTGGCGGACGTGCCTGTCTGGTGTACTTTGGGTGTTCTATTGTTTGTTTGTTTTATTGTTCTTATTTAAAAAAAAAATTTTAAGGTTGTTTGTCATATGTTGTTTTGGTTGTTTTAAGAGCAGATGAACCACAATTTTCCATCTATTATAATTAATTGTATGGACAATAAATGATGTTATGTCTTATGTCTTATGTCTTATCCACTAGACCACCATTACGCCCGACACACAGACACACATTGCACCACCATCATCTTCATCAGCATCAGCTTCAGCATCATCATTAATCAGCAGCGGCATGCCCTGTTATCAAGCTGCCTGATTCGTGATTTTGACAAACAGTTTCAAATTCCTGTCGGTACATTCTTCACGAATTACGATCGAGCAATTTGCTTGTTTCATGAATGAGGCAAGTTTGAATGACAATATTTCCATCGCGGATAATGTGATTAGTGGTGTAATTTTAGGCACATCGTACCTGTGTCGATGATATTTATAAATGACGGTACACTGAAAGATAAAGACAGGAATTAAGGTTATGACAAGAGTGCACGGCTTGTCTTCAGTTGTTCGCTCGTGCTTCAAAAGTATAACTTGAGTGCAAGGCAATATCACATGAATAGAGGAGCATGAGTTTTATTAGAGGGGAAAACCGTGGATGTGACCCAGAATGCGTTCCGGTTACAGTAAATTACAAACATAATATCCAGTAAATTCGAAAATAATATCCAGTGCCGTAACAGTAAATTCGAAAATAATAGCCATGGAGGGGAAAACTGCCTTTGAATCCGTGTTTCATGACAGTAGATTGACTGCCTCTGCCATTGCCGTATGAGCCGGCTGACGACCACAAAATATGATGTTGTGACGGAGCGGCCATAAATCATTGGTGGTCCCTCTACCCGATGAAAGCCGGGTAGATCTGCATTTAATCAGCAGCATCAGACACTCGGTGTGTGGTCTGAGTAATAACCACCCGGTCCTCTCTCTCGGTCTCTCTCTAAGGCGGCTGCCTCTGTCTGTCTCTCTACCTCTATCTATCTCTTTCTATCAGACAACTAACTTTTTTTGTTCCCGTGTCTCCCTGTTTCTGTCTCTCCCCTTTATCCACCATTCGGCTCTCTTTTGCTTTCATCCGGATCTGCTCTCTCTCTCTCTCTCTCTCTCTCTCTCTCTCTCTCTCCCCTCTCTCTCTCTCCCCTCTCTCTCCCCCCCCCCCCTCTCTCTCTCTCTCTCTCTCTCTCTCTCTCTCTCTCTCTATCGTCGATTGTTTGTTTGCTGGTTTGTTCGTTTAATTTGTTTATTTGTCATGTTGTTTTACTTGTTTATCATTTATTAGACATTTGTATTAGAAGTAAGGACCGGTTGTAAGAAAAGGCGTCGCCTTAAACCTCTATCCTTGAAAAATAAAGTTCCATCAACATCATCATCATCTCTCTCTCTCTCTCTCTCTCTCTCTCTCTCTCTCTCTCTCTCTTCTGTCTTTCTCTCTGTCTCTCTCTGTCTCTCTATCTCCCTCTCTGTCTCTGTCTTTCTCTGTCTCTCTGTCTCTCTCTCTGTCTCTCTATCCACTATTCGGCTCTCTTTTGCTTTCATCCGGATCTGCTCTCTCTCTCTCTCTCTCTCTCTCTCTCTCTCTCTCTCTCTCTCACACACACACACACACTCTCTGTCTCTGTCCTTTTCTCTGTCTCTGTCTCTGTCTCTGTCTCTGTCTCTGTCTCGGTCTCTCTCTCTCTCTCTCTCTCTCTCTCTCTCTCTCTCTCTCTCTCCCCCCCCTCTCTCTCTCCCGCCTGTCTCTCTCTGTCTCTGTCTCTCTATCCCCCCTCTCTCTGCGTCTCTCTGTCTCTCGTCCCCCGCTACCATACCCGGGTCTCCATGCAGTCGCTCTACCCGGGGTATCTAGATCTGTATCGCGAAAAACACTTACTGGAGCGTTCAGGCGTGCAGACCGCGCCGAGAGAAGGCACATCTTTATACAGCGAAGCGAGGAGGCCGTGTACATTATAAGATACACTTGTCATTCCCACACAATGCCCAGCCCCTGGCTTGACGGAGCGTCTGCAAGAACTTGAGCCCGTTGTAGTTGTTGTGGTGGTGGTGGTGGTGGGGGGGGGGGGGGGGGTGTGTGTGGGTGGGGGGGGGGGGGGGTGGCGGGTGATATTAGTTTCAATTTCTCCCTTCTGTAACATATATAACTATTTGGCCACCCTCCCCCCCAAAAAAAAGAACAAGTCGCGTAAGGCGAAAATACAATATTTAGTCAAGTAGCTGTCGAACTCACAGAATGAAACTGAACGCAATGCCATTTTTCAGCAAGACCGTATACTCGTAGCATCGTCAGTCCACCGCTCATGGCAAATGCAGTGACATTGACAAGAAGAGCGGGGTAGTAGTTGCGCTAAGAAGGATAGCACGCTTTTCTGTACCTCTCTTTGTTTTAACTTTCTGAGCGTGTTTTTAATCCAAACATGTCATATCTATATGTTTTTGGAATCAGGAACCGACAAGGAATAAGATGAAAGTGTTTTTAAATTGATTTCGACAATTTAATTTTGATAATAATTTTTATATATTTAATTTTCAGAGCTTGTTTTTAATCCGAATATAACATATGTATATGTTTTTGGAATCAGCAAATGATGGAGAATAAGATAAACGTAAATTTGGATCGTTTTATAAATTTTTATTTTTTTTTTACAATTTTCCGATTTTTAATGACCAAAGTCATTAATTAATTTTTAAGCCACCAAGCTGAAATGCAATACCGAAGTCCGGGCTTCGTCGAAGATTACTTGACCAAAATTTCAACCAATTTGGTTGAAAAATGAGGGCGTGACAGTGCCGCCTCAACTTTCACGAAAAGCCGGATATGACGTCATCAAAGACATTTATCAAAAAACTGAAAAAAACGTTCGGGGATTTCATACCCAGGAACTCTCATGTCAAATTTCATAAAGATCGGTCCAGTAGTTTAGTCTGAATCGCTCTACACACACACACACACACACACACACACACACACACACACACACACACAGACACACAGACACACACACACACGCACATACACCACGACCCTCGTTTCGATTCCCCCTCGATGTTAAAATATTTAGTCAAAACTTGACTAAATATAAAAAGGAAAGCGTGTTTACAGTTACCTGGTTCGTATAACAAAGGTCGGTCCCTCAGAGAAAACATTTTACTTAATAATCTGTTGTTCTTCATGCATATCGCATTTACATTTTTATTGAAACTCTAGAGAGAAAAATAAGTTTTATTTCGGTGGCAGAAGAAAAACGTTTAGAGTCGGAGGCTAAAAGTAAGATCGGTCGGGTAAATTTAAACACAAGTAAATGTTGCCATTATGTCAGAGACTTACTGAAGACTTCGACGATCTCTCCACACACGTTGGGTTCTCTCTGCCAACTGCAGCAAGCTTGTCAGATTCTCTTTTGCATAATTTAACTCGCGAGATAGAAATTCTATCGCAGCCATCAAACTTTGACATTTTCGATTGTCTTCATGCAGTTATCTTAGGATATATTGTGCAGTTGTAACTGATAAAGTCGGGACATTACCGTCTCATAAATCGCAGTGTATTCGCAGGAGTTCCTTTTTCTACGACGACCGAATATGACCACGACATTTGTGTTTTATGACTGATTTGTTTTATTTCTTTTGCCTACTTGTTACGTATAGGTGTTACGTATAGGTGTTACGTATAGGTGTTACGTATAGGTGTTACGTATAGGTGTTACGTATAGGTGTTACGTATAGGTGAGAAAAGGGCAATAGTGATGATTTATGCACGTTGATCGTTTTTCGGGTTTTGTTTATGTAATGATTAATTTCTTATTGTTGTTTGTCTGTGAGTTATTTTATGTTGCGATCAAGATTGTAAAGATACTGTACCAAACTTATGATTTTGAAAACGCTTTTTGCTATGCCCTTAGAATGTCTTAGTTTTAAATAAACCTTGAACCCTTGTTTGATAAAACTGATCCGAAGTTTTCAGTGCATATGAAATTTGGGAATGGATGTACAGGTGTGTAAACTGATGACAGGCAAGCGAATACGGCCATTGCCTCACTCACGCAAGAAGCATCAATAAGTCTCAGTGGTCCGTAGGCCACCGTTCGCAGAAAAAACCCACACTTATCAATAGAGCCAATCAACCCCCTTAATCGATTGAATGGATGTACAGAGCTGCAATTTTAGAACACTCCTGCCCTCTTCATCCCGATCCTGTTTTTTATTTTATTTTTAATGGTGGGTTTCTGGATTTTGTTTTGTTTTTGTTTTTGTTTTGTTTTTGTTTTGTTATTTTCCAAGCGTTCTTTTATTGATTTTAAGCGTTTTTAAATGTAATCTTTGATTTTGTCTTGTTTCTTTGAAGCGTTTGCAATATGTGATTTTTACTTGGTAATAGCGCGGGTAGCGGTCGGAAGTGGGAGGGTCAACGTGTGGGGTGGGTTCAAAGGAGGGAGTTCTTTGCCGTTGAATATTTGAATGTTATATTTCTTATAGTTTAGAAGCTCTTCCGAACTCTTGTTGCATAGCTTCAAATCTAGGTATTGTGAGTGTGAAACTCATATGTTCATTTCGATACCTGTTCAGTTATTATTTCACGTACAAAGAGATTGGCTCCGAATAACGCTCACTTACTTTTGTTGTCGTTTATATTTAGAGCGCTTGTTTCTTAGACCCAAAGAAAATAGATAAAATACATTTATATGAAAGAAAGGAAATATAACAAACCTGAGTTACCCGATTCACCAAAAATAGAATCGCAGTATACATGACACTTCAAACAGAACGAACAATGAAATCACACGAACATGAATACTTTTTAAAGATACAATTATTTTCAACAAAATCAACCAGTTTACCTAAATCAGCCTTCTTCGTTTTGGGTTTATCAAATATTGTGCAATACGTAACAGCCTCAAAAATAGTCACCGAATTAAAACAAACACTTGTTTTTCCCCTGATACGTATCTTCGAGATCGTGTCATAGCCTATACGTTTTGCAATTTGATTTAGGCTTAAATATATAGAGTTTAAAAAACCTCAACAGCTTTTATTAAGATCGTTTAAATAGATTTCCAGTCCAGATAATTTGTGGGGGAACGTTGGTTTTTTATGTGTTTTTTTATTTGAGATTGTATTTTTGCTATGGACACACGTTACGAAACACTGTCCATTGTTTATGTCAACCCAGGCGATCTCCGAATCTACTCGTAACGCGTTTACTTCAATAATGTAGCGATACATCTGACGGCTTTGTACAGTCACTTCTCTTTTTTCTTCTCCAAGAAATCATTGCACAAATGAAAATGCAATCTCACTTTTATGTGCTACGAAATGTTGTTTCTATGGTCATAATTACATTTTTGTAGGCAGCTTTAGGAGCAGCAATCCGTGATGGGTTAACACTCTGAAGTTGGATTCTTCTGGTTATTTCATACAAATCATTTGAGATCTACTCCCCCTTCCCTCCAAATCCCCTAACTCATATCTAGATTGCATAATGGATTTTTCAATAACTCCAATGAAATGACGCCATTACGCCAATCATTTTATTTTAATTTTCCTTTTCTCTCTTAGTTTATTTATCAAAAACTTCTTCTTTTCCTATTTTTTTATTCTTCATTTCTTGTTTTGGTTGTCTTCTGTGTTCTGACTTCTTTGTTGTTCTGTTTTTTTTGCGCTTGTCACATTAGAAAAATAAGTTCGACATCCGAACGCCGCGCCACCGAGGGACGTTGACAACCTTGTCGTTTAAGCTCTCGGTTGTGTTTTAATCAACCTGTGTTTATTCCATTGATTTAACTGCCAGCTCCCTTGCATGGGACATCAACCTTGTCGGAGCATCTTGCTTAATTTATGGGTGCATTATGCACAGACATGCTTCCGGTTGCATACCGCGCCTCTTAGACAACACAACACAACACACACGCTGGCATTCGGCAAATGGCGGCTGTTATCTTTGCCGGCGATCACTTGGCAGGCTTGTAACGGGTTAATCAATGACCTGAAACGATCGGGTTGCAAGCACCAATCAGAATGCATGACCACTGAATAAAATATTTATAGGATATGATGAAAGGGGTGGGGAGTACGGTAGGTTTGAGTTGAGTTTGAGTGTGTATGTGTGTGTATGTGTGTGTGTGTGTGTATGTATGTGTGTGTGTATGTATGTGTGTGTGTGCGTGTGTGTGTATGTGTGTGTATGTATGTGTGTGTGTGCGTGAGAGTGTGTGTGTGTGTGAGTGTGTGTGCGTGTGTTTGACCTTTTTCTGTCCGTTTGTCTGTCTGTTTGTCCTGTCCTGTCTCTCTGTCTGTGCGTGTGTGCATGGTTTGGGTGGGGCCTGGGTAGAGAGATCGTGAGGATGTTAATCTGATAACCAGCCATGTTGACGTACGTTATAAAAAAAGCTTGTCCTCCATAAATATTTCATAATTTCAGCAATTAAGTGTATGAGAACCGCAGCGGCGTTTTTAGCTTGAAGAAAAAAAGATTGCCATGCTCTTAGTCAAACCCTCCACTGTATAACCCATCTTTATCCTGCCCTGCAGTGCTCTTGCCTTTTAGCTCCTTTTCTATCCCTTGATCCTAAAGAAAGGTCGCTCGGCTGGGGGGAAACTGACTGCCATTTGTGCAGACAGGTAGGGTTCCGACAACTGATTGGAAAAAATAGTGGCGCTAAGGGGAGGTGGGGTGGGGTTGGGGGTTACGCGGGGGGTGGGTGGGTGGATGGGTGGTTTATGTCGACAGGGTGATGGCTTGTAGTTGACAGGCTTTGCTGATAAAGGGGGCGTGGCTTGGGAAGGGGGTGGGGCTAAAATTATAAGTGTCGCGTCAACCGTGACTGCTGTCACGGCTCGGCCTCAACAATCTGTCCGGCAGACAACAACACATGGATACCGTCAGCTCAGCACTGTGCAGTTCAGTTCTGTCACGGCCGGGAATCGATTCGTCCAGCAGGCACAACATGGACGTTTTTCATTCCAGTTCAGTTTAGTTCAATCTAGTTCAAGTTCAGTTCAGTTCAGGTTAGTTCAGTTCCGTCACGCCCGGAAATTGATCCATCCAGCAGACACAACATGGACATGTTCAGGCCAATTCAGTCCAATTCAGTTCACTTCTGTTCAAGATAACATGAAAAAGTTACTCACCAGAAAGAAAAAAAACCAGCAACACTAACAATTACACAATGGATTGGTTTCGACTTGTGTTTTCATCAGCAAACAACAATAACATAAAAAGAAGAGTAGACAGAGAAAGAAAATGAAGATAATAGGCACAACAGAATGCAGACAGAGTCTAATAACGTTACCTAAACTAAAAAATAAATTATCAGTCCAGTTCAGCTAAGTTCAGTTTAGTTTTGTTCTGTCACTCCCGGGAATCGATCCCTAGCTAATCCCCAAGCAATGCTAGCTGTCTTCATGAGCTTTCCATCATTTCTGTGCACTGTATACTTTCTTCATTACCCGTGTATTCTGTAGCACTAGTCATCCACTTTTGTCTCTACCGACCCTGGCGGCGACTAACATCTTGAATTCTATGAAAACTTCTAGTTGTATCTTTAAATTTATCATCACTGGGACCGTCTGTTTTTATCCCTAGTGTTCAACAAACAAATTGGCCGCGTAGAAACTTTGGTGAGTGGGAGGGGGAGGGTGGGTATGGAAGCAGGATGGGGGCGAAGAGAGGTGTGTAAAATAAATAGTATTGCGACGAGACGAAAATCCTGTAATCATAATAAAAACACCCAGGTAAACCGAAACCGACTGGAGTGATAGGTGTGACATCAATGCGACATAGTACAGTGAATACAATTAGAACGCTACTGTATTACCATCGTTTTTGATGCTGCAAATCTCACAGCTGCTCGACACTGCTCCTTCTGCTGCTGTATTAACTACAGTGGAACCCCCCCCCCCCTCTTTCAGACCCCCAATTTTAAGACTCCCTCCTTTTTAAGACCTTGTTTTCTAAGACTTTCTGTTCATAACCACTGTAAATTTACTCCCCATTTTAAGACTTCCTCCTTTTTAAGACCTTGTTTTCTCAGATTTTTGGAGGTCTTAAAAGGGGGGTTCTACTTCTATACTTTCTGTGCCTTTCACGATAACTGCAGCGATGACTGTGAGTTGTAACAAGAACAGCAATTAAATATGAACATTACAATTTAAACAATGGGGCAAAATATACAAAACAGCTAGGTCACATAGCAGTGGTTATACATACAACTGTTGTTTGTCAGTACACGAGCTTGTGTCATAAAAACAAAGAACAGGACACGTTTCATTTCAGAGTCGAATGCAACGTCATGGGTTGAAGGAACTGTGCTCCTTCATTATACAAAAACCAAGTAAAAAAACCACCCCACCGTAATTATAAAAATAAGTAAATAAAAAGGGCCAGAAATAGACAAAGATGTTTTCCCATTTCATCTGATATAAATGTCCAACAATGACAAAAATACAGTACTGAGCATTGATCCCGTAGCAGGCACACTTATAATAACTTGACATAACAATATAAATTAATTTGTTTAAGCTAAAAACAATAGAGGCGTTTTTCTTTGATGTCTATCGGTTTTAATTAACGGGAAGGGGTAAAGACCATTGTAGATATGCGGTACAAATGTGTAAAAAAAACCAAAACAATCCGGTATATCAGCCTTTGATAGGTTGACAGTGAGTGACAATGTCCATTATGCTGTACCGGTTCCAAAAGGAATCTGAACATGTGTATATATTTAAAGTAAACATTGTTGCTATATGTGTTGTGTCCTTGAGGATTTCATGCAATTAAGTGGCCGTGGCTTCAGCAACTTGTTCGAAAATTGAGCAGGGATACAATGCATACTTATATTACTTGAAGTATACCTGTTGTTGTTTGTTTGTTTGTTTGTTTGTTTTGTTTTTTTGCCAGTTGACGTATGAACCAAACAACAGTATTGTCCATGTAAAAAATTATTTTGCTTTGATGCACGATTGCTCTACAAGGAAGGAAAGAAAGATCAATGTACATGTAAATTGTAAAAGTATACAGGTTGTCAAAAAAAAAGTACCCGATTTTCTTTCAATACTACAGACAAGTCAGTAACTTTATTGAAATTATTTTTGCGTGATACTGTAGTCAGTTCATAGAAGTTTTGTCCCCAGTTCACAGCTTTCAGTTGAGATCGTCTGTTTCTTCACACCACGTGATCAATGTAGCCACCCCGTTTTCCAATGACAGACTGCATCCTCATTGCCATATTGTTCATTACTTTGGGGAATGACGAATGTTTCCTGTGGGATGTTCTGGATTTCTCAGATCAGAGAATGTGGTGGGGCTCCATCCTGTTGGAACCGCTGTGTTGTCAATCGGATTTCATTGTCCCTTCTCTTAGTCTTTCCATTTCTCGGTACTGATGTTTCAATGTCTTTTTGTATACTTTTTGTTTTAGACACCCTATGCGATACTGCTGCCCTAGTGAATCGACATGACTGATCTCACTCACATGGCCATACCTTTACCATTCTCATTTTCTGAACATACAGTGTACTTGCCACTATTTTCAAACGTTGATGTTTCTATGCTGTGTCATATGTGTGTGTGTGTGTGTGTGTGTGTGTGTGTGTGTGTGTGTGTGTGTGTGTGTATGTGTGTGTGTGTGTATATATGTGTGTGTGTGTGTGTGTGTGTGTGTGTGTCCTTATGCATGACACATTGGAAAGCAAATTTCTGCATCTGATGCACAAGCGTTAGATAAGTTGTAAAAGGTTTGTTCATTCGTATGTTTCCCCGCGGCCAGTGTTCCAATCCAACTTGCCAGTGTCGGTGACATATGCTCACAGCCAAACCTTCAACACCCGAGAAACAATTTCCTCCTGCTCAAAGACCTCCTGTTCACCTTTCGCCGTGACGTCATAGACAAAAGGCGTGACGTCACACGCGTCATCTGACGTCACGAGGGCCGCGCGAATCTCGTTACCTGTGTCACTAGTCACGGGCATGCGAGATTTAGCGGGACGACGGTGAGGTAGGGGTAGGAACCGTGAACTTTGATGGCGAGCGGTGGAGAAGAAAACACTTGCGTCGACCACTGACCTAACATCCTGCAGGGTCTACCCGTGTTTTAACTGCCCCTTTGTGACCACCCAACACCCCCCACACACCTGTTGTCTTGTTGACGGGGCCATTGTCAGCATGGTCCTCAGGGATTGACTCATTTATGGACCCGTGTAACACTCGGTAAGCTCTGGTTTGCGGGCTCAAGAAAGGAAAACAAGAGCCTGGTCAACTGCCCAACAAATCCGACGACACGATTACTGGACTAAGCAGTCTTCCATCTGGTTTAAACAATTATTTTAAACATTCCGCAAAATAAGTATAGCAATGGAGCACAGAAGGCTAAGCTTATGGACGTGCGCTTAGAAACAATCATAGCAAGCTTAAAGACGTGCTCTTAAGAACAGAATCACATTGTTGTTGTTTTCACCTTATGTCGATGTACATTTCTTGAACATTTAAAATATGAATAAACATTGTTTAAACCAATCACATTTGGTCAGCTTTTTCAGCCTCCCCTTTTTGCCGGGTTTAAAAGATTTATTCAAGTATTTGGCAAATTACATTGCTGCATGTATACACTATCAATATCAGAAGAGCACAACTAGCTAAGCGCATAGGCTTACTTTTAAGAACAAGGTAACATCTTGTGTAACATTTGTTCTTGTTAGTTTTAAGTGTCCCATTTGACCAATTTGTAAACATTAATGTACATTTCTTTTTACATTTAGTCAAGTTTTGACTAAATGTTTTAACATAGAGGGGGAATCGAGACGAGGGTCATGGTGTATGTGTGTATGTGTGTATGTGTGTGTGTGTCTGTGTGTGTGCGTGTGTGTGTGTGTAGAGCGATTCAGACCAAACTACTGGACCGATCTTTATGAAATTTGACATGAGAGTTCCTGGATATGATATCCCCCAATGTTTTTTTTCTGTTTTTCGATAAATGTCTTTGATGACGGCTTTTTGTAAAAGTTGAGGCGGCACTGTCACACCCTCATTTTTTAATCAAATTGATTGAAATTTTGGCCAAGCAATCTTCGACAAAGGCCGGACTTCGGTATTGCATTTCAGCTTGGTGGCTTAAAAACTAATTAATGACTTTGGTCATTAAAAATCTGAAAATTGTAAAAAAAATGTTTTTTATAAAACGATCCAAATTTACGTTCATCTTATTCTTCATCATTTTCTAATTCCAAAAACATATAAATATGTTATATTTGGATTAAAAACAAGCTCTGAAAATTAAAAAAATTAAAAATTATGATCAAAATTAAATTTTCGAAATCAATTTAAAAACATTTTCATCTTATTCCTTGTCGGTTCCTGATTCCAAAAACATATAGATATGATATGTTTGGATTAAACACACGCTCAGAACGTTAAAACGAAGAGAGGTACAGTAAAGCGGGGCTCACACACGGGCGGAGCAAGCGGAGCAAGAGCGGAGCGGAGCAAGGAAATTGTCTCGGGGAGATTGTCTCACACCCTTGGCTCTGCCTTGTTTGATTTTTTGCAACGAGCTGTGACCTAGATGGGTGGGTGTAGTCTGTCTCAATACAGAGCCAGTGTGGGAAGTTATCTCCCTGTTGCGTCAGCGCTATCTGTGTATAAACTATCTTTTCTTAACAAGGGAAATATCCAGTCGCTTATGATTGTTCTCATTCGTGGTAGTGCTGGCTTGTCTCTTGCGTTGTTTTTGTTTTTATTTCCTGCCCGGAAGCTTACTCGTAACGACCCAATATGTTGTTACGACATTGCTGTGAACTTTGCTGGTTCGATGTGGAAATATGCCACCTCACTCATTTTTTGTGCTGATTCTGTGAATTTTACACCTCAAACCATATCTATTGCAATTTGCTTATTGTTGTTTATGTGTGGTGATATCCATCCTAATCCTGGACCAAGCACAACCCGAGGGGATGGGATCTCTATTGTTCATGTAAACACTCGCAGTCTTCAATATAAGACACCGTTCCTTGAGGCCGAATTGGGGAAGTTTGATATAATAACTGTATCTGAGACCTGGCTGTCGGACAAAGTTGACCAAGACTGCATCTGCTTAAAAAGTTACCACCCTCCAGTTAGACGTGATAGGCCCGGGGATTCCCACGGCGGCGTAGCCGTTTATGTAAATAGTAATCTGATTTGCAAACCGAGGATCGACTTGTGTATACCTGATTTGGAAGCGATCTGGATTGAGACTAAGTTGGGTCAAGATACTCTTCTCGTTGGTGTGTTTTATAGACCACCGAGTGCAACCGTCGACCATTGGCTTCTTATCAACGATTCCGTTCAACTTGCCATGAATACCCCACATAAGTTTATTATCTTTGGTGATCTCAACGCTGATTGTACTGTTAACCCCCCGTTTCATCTGCGGGAATTAATGAACACAAACAGTTTATCTCAGTTGATATCAGAACCCACTCGAATAACCGATACCTCGTCAACTATAATTGATCTGGTATTAACTCCGTGTCCTAACTTGGTAAAAAGAGTTGGTGTTCTACCACCTGTATGCAGTGACCACTCGTGTCCTTTTGTATATTTGAATTATGACTTACCGTCGGGTGGTTCATTCAAACGAACACTATATAATTATTCCAAAATCGATGTTGACAAGTTGTTGCAAGATATGGAAAGTGTAGATTGGAATAATATAGTCGATTTAGAATCCATTGATGACGCCGCTAAAATGTTTTCCGATAAGTTAATGATGATAGCTAAAGAGTGTATGCCTGTAAAGGTAGTGACAATGAACGGACACGATGCTGTGTGGATCACCGAGGAAATCAAAAAGTTGATTAGGAAAAAGCAATATATTCACGCATTAGCCAAACGTCTGGATACTGTATGGTGCTGGTCTCTTTTCCGACGGTTGAGAAATAATTTGACTGATGTTATAAGAAAAAGGAAAGAAGAGCACATTAGGGAACTAGAAAATAGAATATTGTCACCTCATAATTTTGGCAATAAAGACTGGTGGAAGGTAGTCAACTCTTTTTTGAAAAAGAAAGGAATGAGTACAAATGAGATTCCGCCGATTGAAAGCAATGGAATTGTTTATTACTCTGCAGAGGACAAAGCCGAGGTTTTTAATGAAGCATTTCTACGACAGTCGCATATACAAGGTCATGATGATGACGTTCCACCAGTTGAAGAAGAGCCTATTTCCATTAGTCCTCTCGTGATAACTACCGAAATGGTGTACGCTGTTCTAAACAACCTCGATGTTAGGAAAGCAGTAGGTCCTGATTTGGTTCACAATAAACTTCTTAAACTTGCTGCTTGTATTATTTCAAATCCGCTTGCAACCCTTTTCCAGAGATCGTTGGCTGAGGGAAAGTTTCCGAAAATTTGGAAAGTAGCTCATGTGAATCCCATTTATAAGAAAGGTGAAAAAGAACACTGTAGAAACTATCGTCCGATTTCATTACTCAGTTGCATTGGAAAAGTATTGGAAAAATGTGTTCAAGCCCATGTTTTTCGATATCTCACAGAGAATGATTTATTAACGGTTTCTCAGTCAGGGTTTATTCCTGGTGATTCAACTAGTTTTCAGTTGTTGAGTATGTATGACGATTTTTGTCAATCCTTAGATAAGCAGTTGACGACTCAGGCTGTTTTCTGTGATATATCAAAAGCCTTCGACAGAGTGTGGCACAAGGGTTTGTTGCATAAATTATATGCTATAGGCATAAGAGGTGTTTTATTAAAATGGTTTGAAGATTATTTGACAGGCAGGTTACAAGCCGTTGTTATCCAAGGCAGGAAATCGACATACGGACGTGTTTGTTCAGGTGTTCCCCAAGGTTCTGTTCTGGGGCCCTTGTTGTTCCTTGTGTACATTAACGATATTGTCATTGATATCGAATCTGTCATTAAACTTTTTGCTGGTGACACCAGTCTGTATTTATCTCTAAATGATGCAAACACGCGGACACAGATCTTAAATGCAGACTTAGCCAAAATTGCACACTGGGCGGAAAAATGGAAAATTAATTTCAATAATTTAAAAACAGACTTGATGACCTTTTCTGGAAATAGAATACCTGAAACCCTTCCTCTTGTATTTGATGGAACAATTCTGAGAGAAAACCACGTTCACAAACATCTTGGTGTACTGATTCAGAGCGACTGCAAATGGGAATCACATGTTCAGTCAATTATATCTAAAGTACGTGTTCTTCTCTCATGTTTTCGGTCCTATAAGTATCGCCTTAGCCGAAAGGCACTTGAACTTATGTATAAATCTTTTATTATTCCCCATTTTGATTTTTCTGACGTCATTTGGGATAACTGTTCTGACAGATTAGCTACTTTATTAGAAAACTTGCATCTTGATGCCATAAGAACCATTATAGGTGCAGTTCGTGGCACGAGTCACCAAAAACTGTACGATGAATCAGGATTTACAACACTGAAGGAGAGGCGAAAAAGACACAAATTGATTTTGTATTTCAAATTAGTTAATGCACGCGTGCCACCATACTTACTAGAACGTCTGCCTCCTCTCGTTGCTTCTGTGAACCCTTACCATAGACGAAGACCACTTGACAGACAGACTCCCCACTCTCGAACTGAATTGTATAAAAAGTCATTTTTTCTGTCTTCGACTTCCCTGTGGAATGAGCTTCCAGATACTGTAAAACAACTTGATTCTATTGGGTTATTTAAAAAACGTATTAGTTCTGATGATTCTGTTGTTCCCTCGTATAGATACACATCTGATCGAAAATCAGAAATTATCCATTGCAGACTGAGATTGAGGATCAGCAATCTAAATAGTGATCTATTTGACAGACATTTAATTCCCGACCCGTCATGCACTTGTGGTTATCCTGTTGAAAATGCGGAGCACTATATTTTTCATTGCCCCTTATCTCTTCAAATACGTGAAGTCACCTTGTCAACACTGCCCAACTATGATTTGCTAACCGCTGATGATTTTCTGTATGGCAATAGAGACAAGTCAGACAGCGAAAATGCATTGATATTTGACCAGTTATTCAGGTTTATCTTATTAAGCAAACGTTTTGAATAATGAATGCATTTATCTCATCCATGTTCGAAACGACCATGTGCAGTACTGTTTACATTTCCTTGTTCTGGTAGTATTCTATTTTCAACCATGTGGAAGTCATTGTATGCGTGTGTGTGCGAGTGAGTGTGCGAGCGCGTGTGAGTACTGTTGTTAGTTTATCATTGGGTTTTTTTTCCTTTGTTTTTTTCCTTTTATTGTTACATGCTTGTCTACCATAATTTACCATTATCATTTTGACATTATTTCAAATTTGTTATATTAAAATCGTCCGCCAAATTTCATTTGCTTTTAAGAGTACGCTCATAAGCCTAGCTTGTTGTGCTCCATGTTCCTTATTTCATGTATGCGGTAATAGTACCAATGGAATTTATTGAATAAACTTGTTTAAACCAAGGAAATTGTCTCCGCTCTCCACCTGCCCTCTCACACACACGCTCCGATCCTGCTCCGGTAGGGGATTCCCCTATGATATGACATAGTTTCTCTACTCGCGCTGCCCGTTATTTGACACAGACATCAACACGGTGATCGCTGCACTAAATTCACGTGCAAACTGTAGTGACTCCAATGTGTTGGCAAGTGGTGACCCATTTTGTGGTTATTCGGCAAACTTGCGCGCAAAAGAGCACGGTTTTAAAACACAGTCTAGTTGAATCGCCGCGCAAGATCTAGATAGGCTTCTTTCGATGCCGAACGATTGTAAAAAAAATTGTACAGCCTGATTCCACAGACATTCATGGTACTCCAGTTGCTCGATGAAATCGAACGTCTCTTCATCGGTCATCGGAGGCGCCATGTTTTCGATCAGTTACCTTGGGGGAACAAGGGAAGCAACTCACATATTATTTCCGGAGAAAGTGATGAGTGCGCTGATTGGCTGCACCGCTGCACCGGAGCCAAAAAATAGAAACGTGTCCTATTCCTTGCTCCGCACCGCACACACCACTTTCTCCACTCCTGCAACGGAAGTAGCGTCATCTCTCCGCCTGGTGCAGCATACTCCACCCTTGCTCCGCTTGCTCCGCCTGTGTGTGAGCCCCCCTTAAAGCGTGCTATGAAGCACAGCGCAATCGCTACCGCGCCAAACAGGCTCGTCACTTTCACTGCCTTTTGCACTAGCGGCGGACTACGTTCAATTTCATTCTGTGAGTTCCACAGCTTGACTAAATGTAGTAATTTCGCCTTACGCGACTTGTTTTTCTTTGTGTTCATTTGTTAAAAAGAAAAGTTATTTAGGGTACTCACATGACAGGAAAACGTCCGACTGTAATGGAGCGGTTTGTTATAAACATACTAATCTTACAAGTAGTTACTATTCCTGAAACATAATGATCAGCACAATAATTATTGATCTTTGAACCTGCTCTAGCTCAATGGATCAAGGAGGCATTATCACATTTTATACAAAAGTGTACATACTTTCGAATGCGCGACAATCTGTTCGCAACGGCAATGGCCCGACTGGCTTTCTGCAGTTTCAACCCCCCCCCCCCCCCCAGACGCACGCACAAACAAACACCCCCCCCAAAAAAAAAAAAAAAAACCCACCCCACCAACAACAACACACACACACACACACACACACACACATACACACACATACACACACATACACACACAAACACACACACACAAACACAAAAACAATAACAAAAAACACAACAACAAGCAAACATGAAGGAAAAAACAAAACATTTTGTAACGACGTTGATAGTGAGGGACATGGGTACCCTTGAAACTTTTGTACAATTTTTTTCAAACGTTAAAGCGTTAATCGTTAATTTTAGGAATAGCCACAAGTTTGAAGTTCAAATATGCAAGACAGAATACTGTAACAACTACACTTGTTTATATGCAAAATGTCTGCCATACCTGGATGAGACGATTGATCTGAAAAAATACATGTATCTACACGTAGTAACATTGTAGCATTTTATCAACAGATGAATGCTGAATAAAACAAAAACTTTTCAAAGGGATGAAAACAAAAACAACAACAAACAATAACAAACAAACAAACAAACAAACAACAGAAACACTATGTGAAAAGTTGCACTTTCTGTAAAGGAACCGGAATGACATTATCATTTAAAAAAATATCTTCATCATTTAAAGACCCGATTTTATTTTAATTAAAAAAGATCTTCTCTCTTTTTTCTGTTGCTATTTTGGGTTACTCTCTGCGTTTTGTGTTTAAAAAATATAAATTTATTGTTGTTTACCATGCCTCCCCGGTCCTGTTTTTTGTTTTCATCGAGTTTATGCATTTCAATGTTCATCCCAAAACTATTAGTATATTTAGAAAGAGAGACAGGTAGAGACAGATTTCGTTAGAAAAGAATCAGAAAAAAAGTGTCTTGTTCTCAAAGCTTCTCACAGTCAGTGAGAACTTTCTTTTTTTGCCATTAACAAGTCCATGACAAGTATCAGAACTGCAATCGTGTTGGTAAGAAACAGTCTGAAAAGTATTCATAAGACACGAACCCCATGAGGTTCTTATTAAGGATCGTAAACCGTCACACGGTCAAAGAAGGTGCTACCCAGGGCAAAGCTGGCTACTTTTCTTTGAGGCAAATCCACGTAAAGAATGGTCCAGCAGAACTAGCAAACCAAATGACCAGTACGAGAAAATTATTCTACCATTCGGAGGTCCAATTGTGTCCCTTGTTTAGTGATTACCGGCCTTTGCGGAGCGATTGCCTCCTCTTGTTAATTGGCGGGGCAAGGGAGGTGATTGACGGCGCCGTGTGAAGCAATTACCCGCCGATACCCGGGGTATGTGATGTGATCCCCCCGCTCTGTGGTCAGCGCTGGGCTGTGTCCACTATGACTGTGTCCGTCCACTCTGAACCATTGTCACCTCCCGGCCGCAATTCATTCATTCCCGCACAGTACCCGACTGATAGCACCACGCTCCACCCCACTAAACTTGGCGAGCGCGATTGCTCCAACCCAATACAGAATCTACCCGTGGAGATTTGCTTGGGGGTAATCTTCTTCATGAGGGTGTAATCCCCCCTTTGGTCAGTGCTGGTTTTGTTGGCTCACGGGAGTTGGGGCTGATAACGGGGCTGGTCGACAGACCCTCGTGGACATTGATATGTCCTTCTCCGTCATCCTCTGCAAAATCACCTGCTACGGTCCACCCCAACGGCCACAAGAAAAGCGCGATATTTGTCTACTTTCCACAGCCTTTGCGCTGTTTTCAGTACCTGTGGTGTTTACTTTGCTTGAGACTGAGAATGCTGCGAGGGCCTTCTGCTTGTGTTGTTTGTCGGCGCCGTACTGCAAGTAAAAAGGAGGGAGAGAGAAAGAGAAGAGATATGTGAGTGTGGAAAGTTGTTGGCTTTATCCCTGGACTACCACCAACAGCGTCCAAACACGCCCGCCTTGTGATCTACCCCAGATCTATCGCCACCCCGAAATGAGCGCACAAACGGGTCTATTTGCTCCGCGGGATTATTCGGCCCTGCTGCAATGAAGAAAAGTCCACAGCTTTCTATTAATCCACAAACGAGCTTGTTGCGAGACACAAAAAGCCAAGGTAAGTGGACGTTGCGGAGCTATGGATCGAGGAATGGGATCGTGTACGACCACTGTCTTTGAGGCGTGCGGCAATACCAGGCCCGCCCTATGGCGGAATATCGGCGGCATAAGTACGTGAAAGAAAAAAAAAGCCAATCACAAAAGCAGTTTATGTAAATTGCGACTTTTTAAAATTTAAGATTTGTTTTTGAAAGATTTTATATTCAAAGTTGCTTGTTTATCTCAATACTTGTTATTCTTTTAGGTTGGCGATTCGTTCCGCTTACTCTCACTTACTCTAATACACTGCATGTCGGATGCATTCAGAGCGCTTACTTCCCTTTTTTTTCCTCAGATCTTTTCTGAAAAGTTTATAGAAACTGCGACTTTTACTGCGGACCTACAAGAACTGTCCAGTAGGATACAGGTCCGTGACCATAGCCAAGCCATACATCTCCTTGATTGATAGATATATTGAGCTGACCGGGGATACAACACTAGTCCAGTTTTCTCGGGTCATTGCTACATTGAACAACTTATCGTGACATGAAAGACGTGTGTTGGCCACAGTATTGACTCTGGTTCGTTTGATCGCCCAGTCTTTTTGGTCGCTATGATTTGGCTGTTTTATGCTTTATTGACCATCGCTTGGCCATAATTATTATGTTGAATGTTGAATGTTTCATTGGCTATTTCCCTTTCATTGTGGTCACCACTACCTGAATGCTGTCAAATTTAAGTGCCTATGTTGCCTAAGTGCCTATGTTGGAAATGAGTTGGTTTATACGATTTGTTTGTTTGTTATGGTGAGCTTATATAGCGCGAACCACAATTAACTGTGCTCTCCGCGCTTTACATATTAATTTCTGCCGTGTGAAATGGAATTTTGTTTTACAGACAGACAGACAGACAAACATTTTTTACACACAATATATAACGCATTCACATCGACCAGCAAACCTCAAGCCTGTTAGGCGAGCATTCACCTTTCGCGGCCTTTATTCCAAGTCACACGGGTATTTGATGGACATTTTTATCTATGCCTATACAATTTTGCCAGGAAAGACCCTTTTGTCAATCGTGGGATCTTTAACGTGCACACCCCAATATAGTATACACGAAGGGACCTCGGTTTTTCGTCTCATCCGAAAGACTAGCACTTGAACCCACCATCTAGGTTAGGAAAGGGGGGAGAAAATAGCGGCCTGACCCAGGGTCGAACACGCAACCTCTCGATTCCGAGCGCAAGTGCGTTACCACTCGGCCACCCAGTCCCTTTTTAACGCCCAGCCGACCACGAAGGGCCATATCAGGGCGGTGCTGCTTTGACATATAACGTGCGCCACACACAAGACAGAAGTCGCAGCACAGGCTTCATGTCTCACCCACTCACATTATTCTGACACCGGACCAACCATTCCTAGCACTAACCCCATAATGCCAGACGCCAGGCGGAGCAGCCACTAGATTGCCAATTTTAAAGTCTTAGGTATGACCCGGCCGGGGTTCGAACCCACGACCTTCCGACCACGGGGCGGACGCCTTACCACTAGGCCAACCGTGCTGGTCCTGAATGCTGTATACATTATTCATGCATTGAATGTTTTGGGTCGAAATGCTTTGACTGGTGCGTGTAGAACTTACTGGCTTAACCAAGGTCACATGGAGTTGCCTGGTGAATGTTTTATTCCCCGGGGATGGGGTGTGAATGGGAGGTGCATTGAAATAAGTTGTTAAACTTTTAAATTGTTAAAACAAATGGCTAAATTGCTGTTAATTGATTGATGTATGTTTCATTGGGTTTTCACGGTACCTCGCCCCCACCCAGACCCCCACCCCATCCACCCTCGCAATCATTAACTCTATCTTTTTGTGCACTCCACTCACAAAATATTTTTTTACAATTTAAAAACAACACGGGGAACTTCTGTCATCCTGCGTGCTATTGTTTTGCCTTCAAAGTTCACAGTTACATTAAAGAGCCGACCAGACTTGGGCGCCGTTTTACGCTATATGCGCCGCAGGCCGTTTTGTGCGTCGCGCGGGATTTGCCGAGTGGCCACACATCGACGATTTTTTTCACAACGCGGTATCAGTGGAGCGGGTCAACTGACAAGAAGGTTCAGTTGCATTCGACTGCCGCGCCGCGAGCGGCTGACGTCATCGCTCTGGTTTGCTCTGATTGGTCAAATTTCCGTCGTTCTATGTCTGTGTCATAGAAATTAGAACACGCGCTATTCTTCTGCAAATAACGCTTCGCGATCATACCACGCCGCGGCGCGCCCAACGGGGCCGTTTTGAGCATAAGTCAAATGTGGACAGGGTCGGCCGGGAGTGTCTGGACAGGCCTTAAAGCAAGACTAACATTCAAGGCTGAATCACACAACGCAGTCTTGACAGGCGATCTATTTTGGGGCAATGAGTCATCGTAGGAACTGCTCGGGTTGACTTAAGAATTCCACTGGCCGCGGAGCAGTTGGAGCTGCTTGAATTACATAATGAATCTTCCACCCTGAATTAAACAAGGCTGTAGTCTCCACCCCACCGTCCAACCACCCCACCCAACCCCTTCCCGTACTCTACCCGCCCCCCTTTGGTGAAAAAAAAGTTTCTCTGCGTAATTTATAGAACTTGCTTGCTATTTCGAACAGTTTATTGGAATGCAGTTGTTTTTAGCGGCGGGGTTTGATTCTGCGTGCAAACACCCCAGACACACGTTTCTCAGTAAACAGTAGCGTGAATGTAAAGTGTTGGTTACACTATCCAGCTTTGCTGCCTGCCACTCGCAGTGTATGCAGCAAATCACATCGTGTAACATCTCTCTTCGTTCAACATGTGAAGCTCAGTAGAGTGAGAGGCGAATTGCTTTGAGACTTGAGGCAAAATACAGAGTTGGGCATTTGCCGCAAAGGTTAATTTTAGTCGCGACATAGCAAGCCGATTTCGTGACAGAAGAGTTTGCGACTAACTTTAAAGCTCTGTAGCTTCTGCCTCACCTGCAATAGAATGTTTTGCGACAAGTCTGTTGAAAATGTTGTTGCACTGTGAATTGTGGCACCTATCCCTGAAATAGGACGGGGTATTTTTCGATGAAATCACTAAATGAAACGTGCCAGTCACAATGCAATTCGGGGTTGCTTTGTGCGCGCGAGGCTCAAGACTCCTTACGTAACTGCGCACATAGCAACGGACCGGCAGAGGTGGTCGCTCGCGACAGTTCCTTGCGATGATTTATGTATACAGGTACGAATAGTTGCATTCAGCAAGGTTGAACCGTGTATCACGCCCTTAAATCCAGCTTAAAATCAGACTGCTGCTGTCTGAACCAGTGACCTAGCACTTACAGACACTGTCGCCCACCCCGACACCCGTTTCGTACTCGTTAATCTGTTGTATTTCGCGGTCCGGTGTCTGGCAAAACAGTGCCAGGGGGTGCATACCGACAGGCCTGGCCGCCTGCACAACAGGTTCGATTTACATTCAATTCTGTAAGTGATACACGTACACATGCTAGATGTTGAACTTCAAAACAGGACATCTCATTTTGGGTTAGGCTCCTTCTTCAAGTGAAACACGAAACGGCTGTCTCTTGCTGGGCACAAAAGTAAGTGCCCATTTTGTTTATTCTTAAAAAAAAACCCACACCGTCACACAAAACATACAAACAATTGTGCAGTACCTATGCAGCACAGTAAGAGGTCGTGGTGTACACACACTAAGTGTAAGGGGAGCGTGGGGAACTATTTAGAGTGGCGGATTAATCCCTGGGGACACCTGCTGCACTCACTTAATTCTACGGCGGGTGTTACGCGCAACAACTGAAGGGACAAACATCTCGGCTCCTGGCTCCAAGTGTCGCCTGCCGCCAGTCATACCCCTAAAATAGAATCATTCTAATCATACAGTGACTTAAAAAAAACAAAAACTGTTGACACGCCCATGCAGCTTTCCGAGACGCGTTTTGAGAAGAAGGTGGGGTTAGATGGGACGTTTCCGAAGTAACCATGCATCATGTATGGGCAAACAAAAAGAATAATTATGTGATCGTTGTAAGATGCTGTGACTAACCATTCAGTCTATAGATCAACATCCGAATATAGTTGTACGATCAAGCGGTGCAATATGAACGCTTTGAGATATCAGGTGCAGGTCGGAGCTTGGCAAACCCGAAACCGCTGTGAACACTTGACTAAACCATAGATATAATAAACCAACCTTTGGTTCAATCGTTTCCCTGTCCCCCCAAAAAAAAATGGGGGGGGGGGGGGGGCAAACAGAATGCAAGAAACTTATACACTAATGTCCATTATTTTGGTGTCTGTACGCCTGCCTGCCTGCCTGCCTGCCTGCCTGCCTGCCCGTCTGCCTGTCTGCCTCTCTGTCCGTCTCTGTTTCCATCTCGTTCGCATGGAAACACTAATTTAAAGCCAATATTAACAAATATAAATAATATTGCCAAGAGGAGACAAACATCGCGTGTTTTTGTTTTTGTTTCTTTTCGTTTCTTTTTGGAGATCAGAGCTTTTTCATTCACGTCTTGCCTTATCTTCTACCAGGGACAGAAGACTCAACATCGCGTTTGATTAATTGGTCAAGTCTTTATCATTTCCAGTTATACTAGCCACCAAGGAACACAAATCAACAGGAAAACAGACTGCACACCTTTGCGGAATCTGCACGTTTCAATGGAAAATACCATGTCTAACACCAGCAGTAGCTCAGGAATTACAAGAGCTTTAGAAAGGTGGCGGCGTCTATCTCAATCCACACATACACACTTCGTGTGAGCTTGCGTCGTGAGCTGAAATAGGACCGAGAGTGCAAACAGAGAGCGAAAGGGAGGTTGACAAGGCGGGAATCACTTTCCCACTCAACATTTTCGGAAAAAATTGATTCAAGTTGATGTTCCCAAACCTAGTGCTACCGCGTGGTTTTTTTTTTTATTCTTTATTTTATTTTATTTTATTGTATGTCGCTAAAATGCAGTCACGCACATCCGAATTTATAAAAAGAAGTAAATGCACCAACTGCGCGGCCTCAATTATATCTATAAAATTGCTTTTCTGATTAATTGACTTTGCAATCAGAAAGTAGGTGCAGGTCAATTTTAAACATTTATTTCTTTCAGTCCTCAAAGTTAGGTATATTTTTTGCGTGTTAAACTTTTGACACGAAAACTTAAATCGGATTAATAACAGTTAAATAAAAGACACGTGTTTTCTTTACACTGACCAGGAGGCAACAAAGAATGAACTTAAAGGCACACTCCTTCCCTTTAAATAGTTTGGCTCACCATCTGAGATCTGGCCAGACTTTCACTTGAGAATACAAAATGAACAGCATATGTGCCCACTAGTATTATATGAAGTCTTATATCGCGCGCGTATCTCCAGACTCGGACTCAAGGCGCAGGGATCAATTTATGCCGTGTGAGATGGAATTTTTTTTACACAATACATCACGCATTCACATCGACCAGCAGATCGCAGCCATTTCGGCGCATATCCTACTTTTCACGGCCTATTATTCCAAGTCACACGGGTATTTTGGTGGACATTTTTTTTTATCTATGCCTGTACAATTTTGCCAGGAAAGACCCTTTTGTCCATCGTGGGATCTTTAACGTGCACACCCCAATGTAGTGTACAACAAAGGGACCTCGGTTTTTCGTCTCATCCGAAAGACTAGCACTTGAACCCACCGCCTAGGTTAGGAAAGGGGGGAGAAAATTGCTAACGCCCTAACCCAGGGTCGAACTCGCAACCTCTCGCTTTCGAGCGCAAGTGCGTTACCACTCGGCCACCCATTCCACTAGTATTCTTTACACAAGTATTCCATAAAACAGATTCCATTGTGCACAGAGAGCACCCAGGCTGTTCAGTTTTGGTATGTGAGCATTTCATGGATTTTCTTGTCACAGTCTAGTCCCATGAAGTCGCCTGGCCACATCTGATGAGTCTTTCGGATGAGACGAAAAACCGAGGTCCCTTCGTGTACACTACATTGGGGTGTGCACGTTAAAGATCCCACGATTGACAAAAGGGTCTTTCCTGGCAAAATTGTATAGGCATAGATAAAAATGTCCACCAAAATACCCGTGTGACTTGGAATAATAGGCCGTGAAAAGTAGGATATGCGCCGAAATGGCTGCGATCTGCTGGCCGATCTCAATGCGTGATGTGTTGTGTAAAAAAAATTCCATCTCACACGGCATAAATAAATCCCTGCGCCTTGAATATGTGCGCGATATAAATTGCATAAAAATAAAAAATAAAAATAAAAATAAAATCCCTGCGCTTAGAACTGTACCCACGGAATACGCGCGATATAAGCCTCATATTGATTGATTAATTGATTGATCTGAGATAGTGAGTCAGACTGTTTTTACAGCAAGAACTGGGCCTTTAAGTGTTGTATTGTACCCTCAAATAACGCCTGTGTTACATCATCATTACTGTACGTTGTTTTGACGTTGAAGTGGCGGACACCTGCATGAAGGTGTTAATTGATATAAGAAACTCGAAAAAGCCTGTAAAGTAAATTACAGTCTGCAAAGGGTACGCTTGGTTGGGTACGGTAGTACGGTTCAAGCTTCCCTGTTCCCTGTTCCCTTGGTCCCAAGCACTTTCTGATCGTTTTTAAGCCTAAGTCGAGCAAATAGGCATTATTTCCAGTATATGTAACGAAGTTTAAGACATTACTGCCATAATTTACTCAAGTATGCTCCACTTCAGCTAATCAGTGTCAATATTGTACCAGACTCGGGCGTTCTGAGTCTCAATGCCTTGTCATTCTTGAAGTAAGCAGGTAAAGAGGGTTGCATCCCACAGCAACCTGTTGGGACCTTTTCTGGCGAATTTGACCTTTGAGAAATATAAACATGGGTCCAGAGCATATACTGTCTTGACGCTTCGAACATCTTCATTCAGAAAATGTAAGCATATTCAGTCATGCACAGGTTGCAATGTTTCAGAATAAATTTGTGTAGCTTTCTAAGTATGAAATGGCGTATATGATAAAGCTAGATGCTGCCAAGCTCATTGGGCTTAATAGGCAAGAGTGACAGGTGGTCTTCTTTGTTACGACACTTGAGAGTTGCTGGCCTTGCTATCTTAATTAGTGACCTTGGATGACAACTATGCATGAACATGAGAGCCGTCGTTGGTTTGATCTTCTAAGTCTCGTTATATCCTCTGTGACAGGTTGTCAGGAATGTTCTGGGTTAGCATCGAGACATTTCTGGTGTGATTGTTTTAGATCGAGAATTCCCAAACTTCCAAATATTTCGAGATTTGGACAAAACTTTGCGAATGAACACTACCCAGGGTATCGAACACAGACTGGCATTGCCGAAACAGCAAGCAGCCAGGCACGTGTTTGAGAGAGTACGCGAGCTGTATAGAAAGGCATGTTTTGAGTCATATTGGATCGAGGAAGGAATGCGGCGGGGCGAGAGCGGGTGTATGGTGGCGATCAGCGCGAGTGGCGGCCACTGTTTGTTAGTTTACTTTACTTACCTGGATCACACGGCGCACGTGGCTGCCCCGACACGGCCCTGCCCTCCCCCCACCCCCTTCTCCGCCACACACACACACACCTGTTACAGGTCACTGGGTGCTCGATCGCTACCTGAGCGGGACGGTAAATCTGTATTTCTATTCCATTGCAACCAAGTATTACTACCTGCCCCGCTCACAAAGAGAGAGGCTTGCGGCTTCCTTCGTGAGGGATGTTGATAATCGGACCCAAACAAGACACACACACAAAATTAAGAAAAACAACCACCAACAAACCATCAAGACAACAACAACAATAACAACAGCAAAGAAGTAGGCCTACACATGGTGAAGAAAGAAAGATGAATATCCTTCCACCATTCCTCTTGGGTCAATTTAATTAATCAAATGAGCCGCAATATTGGCAAATTCCAGCCGAACTTCTCCCTTGACTCGTCTTGAAATAAGTTTCCTTCGCAGAATACACATTCGGATTTGTTCCATGATTGTCTTTCAGGCCGGGTCGACAAAGACGGATACAACACAATGATTGAAACTAGGAGGACAAGGCTCAGTTGCTTATTACAGCTCTGTCTCACCGATTGATGTATTGACTGATTAATTGATTGATTGATTGATGGATGGATGGATGGGTGGATAGATGGATTGATAGATGGAAGGATGGATGGAAGATTGCTTGTTTGCTTGATAGATTGATTGACTGATTGATTGATTGATTGATTGATTGATGCTCTTCTTTTGAGTGAATTTGTCCATTTTCAGACAGAATTGTATGTGTTCTTGTGTTTAGTCATTTATTTACTTATTCGTTCGCCATTTTGATAATTTAAACATCTATTTTTAGAATTTATACATTTATTTAAACTGATTGATGTATTTCTCCTTTTTTCCTAAGCTGATTATCTATTGTAAGGTAGGAAAATCACGACACGTGTCTTCGTGTCAGTCCACCAACCTCTGCTTTTATTCCATTTTTCTTCTAGAAAACGTAGACAATGAGGCAAGGGGCAGCAAACATGTAGCAAATCGTGACATGTGGATTCATGTCAGTCAATCCTCTGTTCCGTGTCTCTCCCAGCAAAACGTATAGGAAATGCGACTGGGGACAAAAAGGCAAGTCAGAAAGTTGACAGTGACGAATCCACTCAGTGTCGACCACTGACGGGGGAGAGTGAGAGACATACTCGGCGTTCCATTGAAAACACTCTCGTTCCAACATCTGCAGGAAACGTTTACACAGGTGAAAGGAACAAAACGCCATAATTCTGCTCCCGGTGAAAAGGGGAACAAGAACACACGGTGGCCCGGTGGAGCTACGTAGCAAGCTTACGCCACGGGGATAGGAGTAGTAGTAGTCGGGCCGAGGTAACAACAACTTGGAGAGGGGGCTCCATATCTCGCGATTTTCTGCGACCTCCTCGCCAACACAATTTCGCTTTCATTTTCCTTTCTGTACACCTTTTTTGTCGCTCTTTTCATACGGCCTAGATTGGTCAGACATTCTTGACGGGCCGTAAGCTTTTAAGTCGGTGCCCTCTGTAGTTTCTTGCCTGTTTTTGCTCGTCGAGACGAGTGCTTGGCCACATCTTTTCCGTTTCTGTTTTCATTCCTTCGCTCAGTCCTCTACTTGTATGCAAACACTGACGGGGTTTTCATCGGAGAGACTAAGTGAGGCCTGGTGAGTACTCGTGTAGAGTTATTGTGGTAGCATTTTCTCTGTCAATCCGGCCTGTTGTCAATGTGTACTACTTTTTTTTCTCCGCCGTTTGAAGTCGCCAGAATGCGCACGTGTGGCCGCTCTCGATGATGATCTGGGTCTCAAAACATGTTCGTGCGCCTGACGTGTGTGTGTATGGGAGAGGGGGGTGGGGTGGGTTTTTTGGGTGAAGGTGCGGTTGGTGGGTTCTGTGGGGTGAGGGAGGTGGAGGTGCTAAATAAAGCGAAAAAATGAACATTGATATCAATTAACTCAGCAGTTTAGTCGATGACAATAATTGAAGAACTTTATATCAGATAAATTATCAAAAACAAAAACAACTTCTATCTAATAATAGTCAATATTATTGATCAGAAGAGTACTAAAATTCAGTAGTAGCTTGTTGATGAACATTAAGAAAGAGTAATAGATATTCATGTGATGTTGATAAGAAAGAATAAGAAAAAATACATTGAATAAAATGTAATGATAACAAGCAAATTCTGGCTAGGTAGCCAACACACGTATTATGTTGTTGAAGATATTATGTTTCACGTTCACGCTACATTATCTGGATTTTAAATTGTATAGACATGTAGAATGTTTCTGCAATATTGTTTTTTACAAATGGATAAATGAATAAATAGATAAACAATATAATGAATCAACATCATACTAAATTGTTAAATAAGTAAATAAACAAACCTCAATCCATCCATCCATCCATCCACCTTTCCGTCGCATCCATCCATCCATCCCCATCCACCCATCCATCCATCCATGATATATACATAAATATGTTCTTTTGATTAATCTGAATAAAAAGGCGCAATTTACGGCGTTGAATGATTGTGTGTGAATTCACTATGAATACACCGATCTTATTTCGTTCTTGTTTTCATGTAGTTTCGCTCTAATCGTGCGACATCCAAGGTATTTTTCCTCAGATAAGTAGACAATATCGAGTTTCTTTGTGGGATAGACAGAAACAAAGCAATGATTGCTTCTTGTGTCATACCACTTTACACGAGTTAGACGTTGTTTATTAACTCTTATTGCGCGAGATTCGAGTTTCCTTCCTGAAATGATCAACAATAATTCTACGGAAACTTCTTGTGTAATAACACTACACGATTTACATGAGCGACATTGGAATTTCCTGATTTTGAAAAAAATCCCGACTGTTAATAATGTGTGTGAATGCTTCATACGAGTTACACGTCGTTTAGCTTTTATCATGCAATAGCCGAGTGGCCTGCATAATAAATAATGTTAACAAAATGCTACAATTGTAATTTTTGTGTGTGAACACTTTTCATGAGTCACGCGTCATTTACCTCATTGTGGGACATTCGAGTGTTCTTCTTGAGATAAATAAACAAAATACTACAATTTCTGTTTGTATGATATTTAACACTTGAAAGAAGTTTCGCGTCATTTAGCTCTTATTGTGCGACATTCGAGTCTTTCTATAATTCCTGCGTGTGTGATACATGAGTTGCACGTCGCTTTACGACATTATAGTGTAGTTCCTGAGATAAGTAAAAAGTGATTCAATTGCTTCTTTTGTGATACTTTTTTTAAACGATTTACACGTCGCCATTCGAGTGTTTTTCCTGCATGCGCGATATGTATAAATAATTTTATTTAAACCCATTAAAATCACAAGTTGTACGCCGTTTCGCTATAATCGTGCGGCACTCAAGTGTATCCTTTTAAAAAACTTTTTTTTTTTTTAGATAAGTAGAAAAGACTTTGTGGAGCAATACTTCTTGTGCGATAACTATCATACACGAGATACACGTCGTGTCTTTTACCGTGTGCGTCATTTGAGTGTATTTCCTGAGATAAGTAGAACATATTGTAATTACTTCTTGAGTTAAACATGTCTTACGATCGAGTTACACGTTGTCTAGCTTTTGTATATCGTGAGACATTCGAGTTTCTTTCCTGCATGAGATTAGTAAAAACGCTACAATTATTATTCTTGTATGATGGTTGTACTTTACACGAGTTACAAGCCGTTAAGCTGTCTTCTAAGATGGGGCATAGACCAAATAGCCTGGACCGCCAACTCGTCACGTGACCCTTCGAGGTTACGACGCTCGACTTTCAGGGGCGCTTAGCGTCCGGTTTGAAAGGCCAGCGATTCGAAGACAGTGAAAAGAAAGCACGCTCCAGTTATTTGTGACAATGGGAGGTGACAATGAACTGGATTTTCCAAAACTCCAAAATAAACTTAACAAAACTCATGGAAAAACATGTTCCATATGCACTTTAGCTGAGTTTATTTTAGCATTTTCAGAACTTACCTCGGCAACTTCGTCCATGTTTACAATCGACACCGGATATGACATCCCCCTGACTTCTGAAAGGCCATGTAAGCGTAGGTTCCCAAATGCGAGAGGCCGCTACCTCGTAATAGAGAGAAAGAGCGGAGAGAGAGCTAGTTGGCGGTCCAGGATAAATTAATGGTCTATGGACGGGTGCACCTTGTTTTCACACCTGTCAAATGCCGTTTCACTGCAGTCCTGGAAGCACGAGAGTTCAAACGAATATATTACAATGTGACATTAAGCGAGTGGCTCTTTTCGGGTATAAATGAGAGTGGTTTTTTTTTGCCCTCTTGGTTAATGAAAATTTACGTGTAGAGGGCCCAAACTACGAAAGCTTGAAACAAGTCATTTTACCATGAGATAGTACTAATCGCCAAGAACAACGTTTATTCTTGAGCACTAAATACAAGTTGCTTCGATTAAAAAAAAAAAAGAAAAGAAAGATATATAGAACGTCCTCCACCCGCCCCTCGGAAAGACTATACCAAACTTCTTGTGTGAAAACGATATAATATATATAAGAACGCACTCATAAGCAATTCACCACTAGTTGTGCTCCTTTTAATGATAACATTATTTCTTGACATTGTACATTCGTGACTGATTACATTCATCTTTAAACCAACAATTGTGCACGAGCTAGCTATTTACAAATCATTCAAAAACTGCAAGCACAAGCGGACTTTTCAACGTTTGACATATAAACTGAGAAACACAAATTATTAATTTGCGTGGGATACAAGCAAGTGTGAATTTGAAGATATTCCTATAACTTTGGTTATCTCCACCACATATACTCAGACAAATAACATACATGTATTACATGTTTGGGCCCTTTCGTTAGGCGCTCTGTTTGTTTGTGCTGGTGTACTTTGTTGATTGGTTGGTTGGTTGGCTGATTGCATGGTTAGATGGCGCGCGTTGTTCACACAATCATTATCTTACATGTTCGCAAATTATCAATCCTTGAACGCACGCGCAGAACTGAATGTACAAGATCTGTTTTTGTATATATAAAAAGAACATTTTTTTTTACTTCTGTATTTATACTGAAACATCAAGAAGCCGATTGATTTCTCTTTCTGTGCAGGAAAATAGAATACATCATTCTTATTCTAGGAAAGGATGCAGGCACAACAATCAAAATTACTCCTTTAAACTTACTTCCGTCCAAAAAAGTCTTCCGAAAACTGGGCTATGGACTGGGAAGAGATAGTGTCGGTATATACACGTAAAACACCCAACATAATCATTTTGTTGAAATGTATATCTGTGTCCCGTTTCTGAGTCTGTTGATTTTAAGAAATGTACGCGAGGGAGAAAGAAAGTAAACGCAATAACTTGATCTGAAGGCGGTTAGGCAAAGATACCCAAACATCAAAGCATATCCAGCCAAAGCAGGCAAATATATCCAAGCTTTTAAACCTTCACGGCATAAAGAGAATCATCCTGTTTGAAATCCCCAAAAGATACTACTTTTATTTATAAATAAATCCGTCTGATCTTTTGTAATGACATCTATACAGAAGGAAGAAGCCTTCTACCCTGGGTGGGGACGGGGGCGGGGGTGGGGGCGGGGATAGGGGTTGGGTTTGGGGTAGGTGGTGAGCAAAGAGGGTGTCCCTTGGTGGGTCGTGCCGCGTGCTGTGAGATATTTGTAGCAGCCACCCACACCGCTGCACTATAGCGGCCAAGGAGAGCCAAAAGTGATGAACAACTTGAATTAACTCAATGATTCTATGGAACCCCAGTTTAATTCCATCAGCGTGTGATAAAGTCAGGTGTTAAAAGGGGAGAATCTTAGAATGGAGGTACTGTACTTTGTCAGACTATCAACAGAATATGTGATAAAGTCAGGTGTTAAAAGGGGAGAATCTTAGAATGGAGGTACTGTACTTTGTCAGACTATCAACAGAATATGTGATAAAGCAGGTTTTTAAAAGGGTAGATAGTCTGAGAGAAAAACAATCAGTTTTACTACGCCATCACGACAAAACCATTAGGGGGTAGTCTGAGATTGGAGGGTCTTAAAAAGGGGGTTCCACTGTATTTGAGTATCTATGACTAGCGGATGGTTGTAATTTTAGTGGTATGTTAGAATATATTAGATACGGAATAAGAAAAACGATGTTCCTAACAAGGTCAGCCAGGAACGCGAAAGTACAATACTGGCTGTTTCAAACTTGATCTTCTAACACAACGAAAAAATACAAAATAAAAGTAAAACTTTGCAAAAATCATAAACACATCAAAAATACAGTGGCCTAGATATAAAAATTCTCAACAGCATGCATAGTCTTAAATGTAATATACTGCATCCTGCCTTCGCCACCGGAGAAATTGAAATCGACAGAATGTATACCGTAAACACGATACTAAAAAAAAACCACCCAGCAGTCTATAGACCCCTATATTCGTCTTGTGGCATGCACAGGTATTAACTTTCTATTTCACAAAGCTTCCTAAGGAGCGAAGACATTGATAAAACAGTTTGCGTCCACAGTTCCAAACAATATACACAACAACCTTTGCATATTACGGTATACGTGAACCGCGAAGTTTGTTGAAATAACAGCTGAAACTCGGTATGCGCACCGCTGCCCACTTCGTGTTCGGGGCCTCATCCTACACTTACATTCTGAATGACCAGTTACCACTGATTTGTCAGTGTTATATGTCTCCCATACCATGACATCAAGCTGTCCCCTGTGAATTAGAGTCATTGGTCATAAGGTCTGTCCGAATAGGGTGCCTGCCAAATGAAGTCTCAGTGGTTGTTACATTGTAGTTAGACAAGATAAGATTATAGTAATTCTTAAGACACATTATTTGTAATCCTCAATTCAGGGCCACGTAAGAAGAGCTGTTTGCTTGAGTTCGTGTTCTAAATGTTTTATCATTATTGTCTCATGGTACTGAATTCGAGCAAGTATGTTGTTGAAATCAATTATCAGTCATAATCGACTGTCGATGTTCTTCGTGAATTTCAGCACGGTTTAACCCTGGATATACGCGCTTTATAAATAGTGTGCATCATTTTTTTTGTTAAACTGTTGTCAAGTCAAGTCAAGTCAAGTCAAGTCAAACAGTTTATTTACCAAATGCAAAGCACAGGATTTTGTTATGGTGTATGCATAAAACTTCACACTCCTTCCACACGCATATATCACAACAACTATGTACAGACAAAGTGTTCAATCTCACTGGGCCCACTACGTGTGCACACCAACCAGACAGTTCAAAACGGACTGGTTGTTCCTTTAGCACCAATCTGACAGGAGCAATCACAGGTTGCATGGATAAAGATAAATGAATTCCCTAAAAATCATATCTAAAAATATAGTCATCAATATAATAAATCCGAGTTGGTACTAGTATGCCACCATAACTTCTGTCTGCTACATTTCTTCTCCTCCCGGTCACGCTCGACGCTGGGGGGAAAGAGGAGCAACGGGGAGCGACAGCTTTTGAAAGAGCTGTCTGTCATAATATTGAATGTTTGGTAAGTGTCAGCCCGTGTTTTAGTCAACGCTTTTATTAACGCTCTTTTTAAGTTGACGCATTCAAAGGGAAAAGGGGATGGGGGAGAAGAGCTGGACTGGCGGGGTTCAATACAACACACACACACACACTCACACACACACACACACACACACACACACACACAGACATATACGCACGCACACACACATACACACGCACACACACACACACACGCACACGCACAACAACAAACAGAGAGAGAGAGAGAGAGAGAGAGAGAGAGAGAGAGAGAGAGAGAGAGAGAGAGAGAGAGAGAGAGAGAGAGAGAGAGAGAGAGAGAGAGAGAGAGAGAGAGAGAGACTGAGGGGAGGGTGGGGCAGTGGGGGCATAAAGCTAAGTGATTTTTTTTCTTTTTCGTATGATTAAAAGGCAGTAGAATAAAAAAAATAAAAATAAAAAAAAGACTTGATCAATAAATATAAAAAATAAGTCACACTAAGTGAGTAAGATGTCACAGCCAAATCAGTTGTAAGCTTACACCAGCGCGGCATACAACATTATTCACGTCTAATTCAAGAAAATATCGAAACGTGTAATAACTGTACAGTTAAGCACATAGATGTTTAAATAACAAACAATAACGTGGATGAAATTGAAAAGGACAAAAATGAGCGGACCTATTGTTGACATTAATTAGTAAGGTGAAAGACCCAACCCGCAACCATATCCCGTCCTCCCCCTTTTTTCTCTTTTTTTTTTAAACATTTGTTTTATTATTCCATTTGTTGAAATATTGCTGTCAAATCATGTTGTAGTAGGCGTGTGTATATAGCTGAGTTGTTCGTGACGTGAAAAAACCCCAACATAAACAAAAACTAACAACATTCAGGTAAAACCTCATCTTGTGATGATAACTGCCAAGGAACAAACCAGTGAATCCATAAAACAAAACACCCATAAATTGATTTTTTTTATCATGTGTTCGAACAAACATAAAATGAAAAAGAAAAAAAGAATCGAACAAAGAGTAAAGAGAAAAGAAACGAAAGCTGTAAATGTCAGACGACGCAACGGAGTCGGACACTCCAACATAAAAATAAAACAGCAAAGTAGAATAAAAAATAAGATGAAAAAAAATCCTTTCAGAGACCGTAAACAAATACGAAGGTCAACTGAAAAGTTCCGGGCCTGACTTGGAAGGAGTTACCTTTCGAGACTAGAAGAAGTTGACATTTCAACATAGTGTTTTTCCGGACCTCCACACACTTGTTCCAACTGTGCCGCAGAGCCTTGATGCCGTTGCTGCAGAAGCTTTTGTCTTGCAACCGTATGGAGTCCTCAACGGCAGGCATGACGTCATTGACTGTTTCGCAGTGCTCACCCCAGGGAAACTTTTTCATATGTTTGCAAACAGATAATAGTTTAAGAGTGCCAAATCTGGCGAATAGAGCAGTTGGTTAACGATATCCAAACCGCACTCATAATGGAAAACTAATTGTTGCGTTCCCTTCTGGCTTAGATATAGCAAGGATCACATCAACTAAGCATTAACAATACAGATTTAAAAGCTGTGTTTGGTGGGGACAGTCAATTTTGGTACACGCTTTGTGTACGTTTACGGAATTTTTCATTTGATTTTATTTGAATCAAGGTATTGTTGTAGCCCTACGGACCTAGGCTCTTTTTCATCACATGCTCTTGTTGTGTAATTTGACAAAACATTCTTCGTTGGTAAAATAATGAAATTGTGATTTTTAAGCCTACCTATCTAGTTTAGATTCGAAGTTCGAAAACGCTGTTGTCCTGTACACGCTACAGCACGCTCTTTGAAGTACCTAGCATGACTGTACTGTCTTTTGGGGAAAAAAGGAAAGTATTCTATAGTAGTCAGACAACATCACATTACTTAGCTGGACACGATAACTGTGTTTCGCGATGATACTCATCTTTGTTCTGGCTTTTTGCTCCCTTTCAGCCTCTGCCTGTGTGTGAGGTCGTATCAAACTATCGCCCCCCCCCCCCTCTCTCTGCCCCCCCCCCCCCCTCAGCACCCTCCCTTCCCACTCCTCTCTGTTGTCGTTAATTGCACGTATTTGCATAATGAAATGTCCGCGCAGGGTTCGCGTTTAGCGTCCTTTTTTCGGGTGGTTAAACATCTCCTCTTGTTCCCCTAAACATAATAAGGTTTACACAGAGATAGGCGCTCGCAGCAGTCTATTGACAGCTTTGCACGTTCGCAAAATAGGAAGAAACTGTATCCGCCATTCGGACCCCCTCCCATGGACCTGAGCAGAGATATCGGCGCGATGGGCGGACAACTCTACCCGCCCTGTCCCGCGCTCGATTCGAGTGGTAGGTCTTGGCATGTGAATAGCGGCGTCCATTTTTTGCCAGGAAGGTAAAAATAAAATATGATTATGCCGGGGAAGTGGCGGTGGTAGCGATGTGCTTTGCCGTGTTTGCTCGACTGAGGCATTAGCCGTAATTGCTGCTCCAGCTTTTCTTCTCTCTGTTTGCTCAAAAACACCACGTAGGAACACACGCCGCGAAAAACCGACTGACAGTGACGGGACTTGAACTGTATGGTGGGGGAAAAAAGCTGCCCCCTCTGCTAAAAATGAGTCCACCGCTAACTGAAAAGTTTGTTTCGCTGTGTGATATGAACTCTGATGATTTGGAAGCGAAACTGTTATTGGAACTGACATTGACTTGCGAGGTAAATGCATGAACATGAAGAGGGCTTGCTTGGAAAAGTTGGTTTCGCTGTGTAAAAGGAACGTTGGTGTTTGTGGTGATTTGGAAGGGGCGAAACTGTTATTGTGGAACTGGTGTTGACTCGCGAGCAAAATGCATGACAAGAAAAAGCTCTTGTTGGAAAAGTTTGTCAGTTCAGTTTCGATGTGTGACGTGAACCTTGCTGATTTGGAAGCGAAACTGATGTTAGAAGTGTGGCATTGACACTGACTTGCGAGCAAAACGCTCGACAAAGAAGAGCTGGCTCTTGTTTGAAAAAGTTTTGTTATTTTCGCTGTGTGACAAGAACTCTGATGATTTGGATGAGAAACTGGTGTTAGAAGTAGAGCATTGTCATTGACTTGCAAGCAAAACGCAGGTAAAGGGGAAGATGGGTGAAGAGAGGTGGCTCGGACAAGGAATTGTTTGCTGGAGACGTTACCACGCGCAAGAACAAAACGTGTGACAATGAGACTGAAGCGACGGAGAGAGGTCTCAGTTTAGTTTCAGTTGTGAGGTGATACAGCTGTTTATACACTGTGTCAGGGGTAACACAACACTCGCATTCGTCCCTGCACACGACCCAGACCGTGGCTTTCGTCACTTAGGGGTATACAAAAATAAAAGGATATGAAATAAATAACATGGAAAGAAATAAAATGAAACGAAATTTAGCAAGATAAAAAAATAAAAAATAAACTTTAATATAATAAATCGACAAAAAGTTGGTTAATCATAAGTGGGAGAGTATGCAACCAATAAGCGTTTCAGTGTACAGACTCGGACCCCATTGGGTTTTTTAATTTTAATTTGGTTTATAAAATCGCTTGATGTCAGATCAGTCCTTTTTGTAAAAGAAAGTTGCGGCAGCACTGTGGTGACCGCATTTTTGTCACTCAAATTCATTGACATTTTTGTCAAACAGACTTTGACTATGGTATCACATTATTTTCAGCTTTGAAGTTTAGAATTATTTAATTCGTTAAACTTAGTTGATTGAAATTCTGCTTTAAATCGAAATTAGCAGCTCAGAAATAAACTAGTCTTTGTGAGGTCTGATCAAATGTGTTCAGTTTTTGATCAACTGAATACTTCATTATCGCTTTAAGTGACTTTTTTTGGTGGATGCCCAGCGGGACCTGAAAAGTGGGACCACTTACGTTGAAGAAATCTCCAAATTAAGGACACCAATCCTTCTCAGTGCTGTCCCCTGATCTATGGACTTAAAGACACACTCCTTCTCGTGAAAACCCACCAAGTTTGGCTCACCAAGTCAGATCTTGCCAGGCTTTTGTACATGATGAGCTAAAATAACCCGACAACTTCGTCACATACCAACAAAAAAAAACCCACCCTGCATGGATGTTTGCTGTGTTGAGCTGAAATTATTTGATTTGACTTTCTCCTCGTATGTAAAAGTTACCAAGTTGTGCCTTTTCTGAATTGTTGTCGATTTTTTAAAATGGTACATTATGTTTTTGTCAGGTCATTTTTTGGGTACCCTTATTTGAGCAGCGGTCACGTGACTCAAGTAAAAGAAATAATAGATCCGAAAAGTGTGCCAGACAGACAAGTTGAGTTCCTTAATGGCATAGCAGGTTTGAATGAAATGACACGGGAATAAATGCTTTTGTTGAGGTGCGAAAATTGTCCCAATAATTTGTTTGCTTAATCATCAGAAACAGTACTGGCTGGACATTTCATGCTTTATTAAGTGACTTTTTGATGTTATGACAACGGAGGTTTATTAAGTTTCATTCTTGTAAATAAATGTGTTTTATGTACTACTTTTGCAATTCTGCCTCTACCCCAAATAACTTCTTTTTATTTATTCGTTGCTCAACTGATTGATTGATAAGATAAGATAAGAAAACTTTAACCTTTGCCGTGCTTCCTGGGTTCACCTGTACCCAGAGACACACTAAAATCATTGTAACTCTGGAACCATTAAAGGTATCGTTTTGAAATTTTAAGTATCTCTCACACACCTAATTTGCTCTCTGTCTGCAAATTTTTAGTGTGTACATGACAAAACATTAAAATTAATTGATTATGATAATTTACATAAACACTACCGATGGCGCGGGTTCACACAAACCCATACTTTTAAAGAGTAGTAGTGATTGTAACTATCCCTCTGCCGACGGCGCGGGTTCTGCTACACCCATAATTACCAAAGCGGCGGAACAGTGTCTGTCTGCCTGTTTGTCTCCAAGAGACTGTCTGTCTCTCTGTCTGTCTGTCCGTATCTCTCTGTCTGTATGTCTGTTGTCAGTTGCTCTGTCTGTCTGTCTGTCTATCTGTCTATCCGTCTATCCGTCTATCTGACTGTCTGTCTATCTGACTGTCTGTCTCTGTCTCTCTCTCTCTCTGTCTCTCTCTCTGTCTCTCTCTCTGTCTCTCTCTCTCTCTGTCTCTCTCTCTCTGTCTCTCTCTCTCTGTCTTTCTCTCTCTGTCTCTCTCTCTTAGTCTCTCTCTCTGTCTCTCTTTCTTAGTCTCTCTCTTTCTTAGTCTCTCTCTCTCTTTCTTAGTCTCTCTCTCTCTTTCTTAGTCTCTCTCTCTCTTTCTTTCTTAGTCTCTCTCTCTCTCTTTCTTAGTCTCTCTCTCTCTTTCTTAGTCTCTCTCTCTCTCTTTCTTAGTCTCTCTCTCTCTTTCTTAGTCTCTCTCTCTCTCTCTTTCTTAGTCTCTCTCTCTCTTTCTTTCTTAGTCTCTCTCTGTTTCTTAGTCTCTCTCTCTCTCTCTTTCTTAGTCTCTCTCTCTCTCTCTTTCTTAGTCTCTCTCTCTCTCTCTCTTTCTTAGTCTCTCTCTCTCTCTCTTTCTTAGTCTCTCTCTCTCTCTCTTTCTTAGTATCTGTCTCCCTCTCTTTCTTAGTCTCTCTCTCTCTTTCTTAGTCTCTCTCTCTCTCTCTCTTTCTTAGTCTCTCTCTTTCTCTCTTAGTCTCTCTCTCTCTTTCTTAGTCTCTCTCTCTCTTTCTTAGTCTCTCTCTCTCTTTCTTAGTCTCTCTCTCTCTCTCTTTCTTAGTCTCTCTCTCTCTTTCTTAGTCTCTCTCTCTCTCTTTCTTAGTCTCTCTCTCTCTCTCTTTCTTAGTCTCTCTCTCTCTCTCTTTCTTAGTCTCTCTCTCTCTCTCGTTCTTAGTCTCTCTCTCTCTTTCTTAGTCTCTCTCTCTCTTTCTTAGTCTCTCTCTCTCTCTCTTTCTTAGTCTCTCTCTCTCTCTCTCTTTCTTAGTCTCTCTCTCTCTCTCTTTCTTAGTCTCTCTCTCTTTCTTTCTTTGTCTCTCTCTCTCTCTTTCTTAGTCTCTCTCTCTCTCTGTCTTAGACTTAGTCTCTCTCTCTCTTTCTTAGTCTCTCTCTCTCTTTCTTAGTCTCTCTCTCTCTCTTTCTTAGTCTCTCTCTCTTTCTTAGTCTCTCTCTCTCTTTCTTAGTCTCTCTCTCTCTTTCTTAGTCTCTCTCTCTCTCTTTCTTAGTCTCTCTCTCTCTCTTTCTTAGTCTCTCTCTCTCTCTTTCTTAGTCTCTCTCTCTCTCTCTTTCTTAGTCTCTATCTCTCGTTCTTAGTCTCTCTCTCTCTTTCTTAGTCTCTCTCTCTCTCTTTCTTAGTCTCTCTCTCTCTCTTTCTTAGTCTCTCTCTCTCTCTTTCTTAGTCTCTCTCTCTCTCTCTCTCTTTCTTAGTCTCTCTCTCTCTCTTTCTTAGTCTCTCTCTCTTTCTTTCTTTGTCTCTCTCTCTCTCTTTCTTAGTCTCTCTCTCTCTCTCTGTCTTAGACTTAGTCTCTCTCTCTCTTTCTTAGTCTCTCTCTCTCTTTCTTAGTCTCTCTCTCTCTCTCTTTCTTAGTCTCTCTCTCTCTCTCTTTCTTAGTCTCTCTCTCTCTTTCTTAGTCTCTCTCTCTCTCTTTCTTAGTCTCTCTCTCTCTCTCTTTCTTAGTCTCTCTCTCTCTCTCTTTCTCTCTCTCTCTCTTTCTTAGTCTCTCTCTCTCTCTCTTTCTTTGTCTCTCTCTCTCTCTTTCTTAGTCTCTTCTCTCTCTCTCTTTCTTAGTCTCTCTCTCTCTTTCTTAGTCTCTTCTCTCTCTCTTTCTTAGTCTCTCTCTCTCTCTCTCTTTCTTAGTCTCTCTCTCTCTCTCTTTCTTAGTCTCTCTCTCTCTCTTTCTTAGTCTCTCTCTCTCTCTTTCTTAGTCTCTCTCTCTCTCTTTCTTAGTCTCTCTCTCTCTCTTTCTTAGTCTCTCTCTCTCTCTTAGTCTCTCTCTCTCTTTCTTAGTCTCTCTCTCTCTTTCTTAGTCTCTCTCTCTCTCTTTCTTAGTCTCTCTCTCTTTCTTAGTCTCTCTCTCTCTCTCTCTTTCTTAGTCTCTCTCTCTTTCTTAGTCTCTCTCTCTCTTTCTTAGTCTCTCTCTCTCTTTCTCTCTCTCTTTCTTAGTCTCTCTCTCTCTTTCTTAGTCTCTCTCTCTCTTTTTTTAGTCTCTCTCTCTCTCTCTCTTTCTTAGTCTCCCTCTCTCTCTCTTTCTTAGTCTCTCAGTCTCTCTCAGTCTCTCCCTCCCCCTCTACCTCCCCCTCTCCCTCCCCTGCAAGAAGTCGGTGAAGGGAGAAACTCGATGCACCCACTGAAGTAGCGCTGTGGGTTTCCCTGAACCCACCCCGTCGTTAGAGAAATAAACGGTAAAAACCCTCTTTCAAATGTATGGGTTCAGACAAACCCGCATCGTCGTTAGAGAAATAAACGGTAAAAATCCTCTTTCAAATGTATGGGTTCAGACAAACCCGCATCGTCGGGCGTGTGTAGTCAAAAGCGGCATCCGGCAAAGGTTAATGTCCATTTTCATTGTACACAAACATGACATTTTGTGGTTTTTTTGGCACCGCATCGCACTTATTGATTGATTGATTGCTTGACTGCTTGATTGATTGATTGATTGATTGATTGATTTTGTTAATAATTTTTGTCCCGTTTCCCCTATTTACAGTCAAACTTGCATAAGACAGATTTTTTTGGTCATTGACCCGGTCCGGACAATGGGATCACATTATTGTCAGCTCTTTTTAATTCTCATCGCATCCGACAGACTATTCTCACTATAAGGGCAGCAACCCTGGCTTAGGATTGGTTTTATCTTTTGTTTCAGATTGTATCCCCTTGATCAGCGCGCGCGCGCACACACATACACACACACACACACACACACACACACACACACACACATACACTGTGACACACACTGTGACACACACACACACGCTGTAACACACATACACTAACACACGACACACGCAGTACCGGCATTTAGTTTGTCAAGTTCTAAAGCAAATGTCCATTCTGATCGGCTGTCACGGTTGGCCCTCATCCTGAACTCAGGTCAAAAATGAGTTACTTCCCTTCGGGTCTCATTCTATCCCTGACAGGATGCCTTGGTTTTCCTTCTCTGGAGAGGAAATCGATTTTCACATATTTAGATCTTTTCGTAATGTGTTATGGATATAAGCAGATTCGCGATCGTCGATAATGATTTTTCATGGTGTTGTGTAATGTTTAAATTACAAAGGAATTGATATGTAAGACAGTTTCAAGCGAGCTATCTTTCGCGGATGTACATACTGTGCAAACAACTCTAAAGTGTCACGTGATAATCAACTTTTGCTTCGGTGCGCGCCGGTGCAGACATTTTTTTTCTGTAACCAGTTGAGACTGAGTGATGCAACCATATATCACGCGGGTCTCCTTCCGACAGCAGTCTAAAAATTTCGACTTGTTTTGACCTCAGAACGATGTCTTCATCACAACTGTGAAGAACAGAACGGAGATCACTGTCGAAGTCGGCCAATCTGCAATCATTTTTGTCTCGCGAACACTGATCTCAAATTTAGATCAGTACTCGCGAAAAAAATATGGGAGATAACTCTGTATTCTTGTTTTGATAGATTCGCGCAATAATTTAGCATGCTGTCAGAGAGAAACTGGCGATAGCCGTGGAGCGATGATTATCAGAATGGGTTGGTCCTATGAACCATGATGGACTGGAGGTTAAAAAGACTAATGAGCTACTGCACAACTAATGGGACTTAATACACACACCGAAGTGAACCAGCTGTTTTCATCTGAAACCCCATACATCTTTCATATCTCAGTCTCAACTAACAAAGATGGAACCTTATAAAATTAATGTCAATAAAGTTGTGATTAACTGAACCGTGCAATAATCAAAAACTGAGTCGCAAGACTTGACTGGTTGGTTGGTATTTTTTATCGTCTCTTCAGCAATATCTAGAAACAACGTGACTATATATGATGTCTCTTTTAACTTATCTCTACAACTAAGAACGCTGACTCGCCACCGCGTTCGTTGCGGCATTCCGTCCGCCAAGCACCAGCAGTCCTGTTCGTCAAGGAGTATCAGAGAGTATGGCCGCTCTAAGGGCAGCAACCGTGACTGTTTCCTATTTTGCTGGACTCAGATTGTGTCCCTTTATTTCTACGTCTAGCCCTTTAAAACTGAATGAAAAGAGTATTCGCTCTATTTTGAGTAAATGCACGTGCGTGCGCGCGTTTTTGTTTGTTCAACATCAATGCCCCGTCATCAGCATACAACAGCAAGCATCGAGTACAGCAAGATGGAGTCTGAATCATTATTGAAACCATACCCTCCCTTTTATCGTAAAACTGATACATGTACATCTTAGTCTCATCATGGTTTATTTTTTATTTTTTATCAGGCAATTTAATTTCTTTGTGTGGCTGGAATTAACTTTTATAGCAAGAATTAACAAATGTACTAAATGAATATTGTTAAAAACAAATCTCAGCAACTATATAGCGCTCAAGAAGAAAAGTTGTTCGGGATAATTAGTACTATCTTCTGTTAAAAATGACTTGTTTCAATTCCAGCTTTCGCAGTTTGTCTTGTATAGGTATATTCACAAATCAAAAGCAAAAACAGTCAAAATAAAAGACCCCCATGCTGAACGTCACATTTTAGCATATTCGTTTGAACTCTCTGGATCTGGTATGGGTACGTTGCAGGAGCCAGTCACGATTGGCTATCGTCGCAACTGTCACTAACAGAAGACGTAACCTGTCCGAGGAATGCATGAAACAGAACTTTACAGGTGAGACATACGAGCACCCGGCACACTCTACCGGCCAGAGAGGTCTGTGTGGTGAGTCACTGAGGCTTCTCCGGGGTGGAAATGTACCCATTTTTGGTCACATCACACACATATTTTCCAGGGTAGAGCAAAAACGATTAAGAATAGCACTTAAACCTTTTAACACAAGATAGTACAAATTGTCCTGAACATCTTTTCTTCTAAGTTGCTTTGACTTTTTTAAATATTTTTTTTCCACCGATGGCCTTTCTGCTGGACTACACGTGTCCGAACTGAACACCGCCTTTATGCAGTTCACAGATGAATATGACAATTGTGTCCAGCACTTCTACCAGTCAGACAATTATTGCCACATATGAAGTAACAAATATCATCAAAGAAACTTCCAGTTGGAACAAAATATCTGCTGTGCAAATCATATCACGTCTCTTCATTCACAACAGTGGCTTCATCCGGGGAACTTATGATGACCGGAAATGACGCCCTGCGCTGTGAGGTAGTTTTGGCGTCTTGCAGGAAGTGCCCGATGCGCGTGCGTATGTCGTCGTAGCGCCTCCACTCGGTGGCCACTTTTATCTGCGTGTGTTGTCGGTCTTCCTCCTCCAGCAGCGCGCGCATTCCCACCGCGTCACGACTCTTCTGTCTGATCACCGCAACAAATAACAACATATTTATTGTTATGATGATTTTTGTTTGTTTGTTTGTTTGTTTGCTTAACGCCCAGCCGACCACGAAGGGCCATATCAGGGCGGTGCTGCTTTGACATATAACGTGCGCCACACACAAGACAGAAGTCGCAGCACAGGCTTCATGTCTCACCCAGTCACATTATTCTGACACCGGACCAACCAGTCCTAGCACTAACCCCATAATGCCAGACGCCAGGCGGAGCAGCCACTAGATTGCCAATTTTAAAGTCTTAGGTATGACCCGGCCGGGGTTCGAACCCACGACCTCCCGATCACGGGGCGGACGCCTTACCAATAGGCCAACCGTGCCGGTTAGTTATGATGATCGGGTGGGGTGAAGAAAATGAGTTTGTGCTGACAATGCTTGAAGCAGTACATAGACTATAATAATACAACATAACAGTGTGAAGGTCACATGCACATTTGCATGAACAAGACTTGATAATGCTGAAAACCAATGCCCGCGTCCCACATAGTGCAAAAACAAAACAAAACCCCAAAACAACAGCAACAAACAACAAGTCGCGTAAGGCGAAAATACAACATTTAGTCAAGTAGCTGTCGAACTCACAGAATGAAACTGAACGCAATGCCATTTTTCAGCAAGACCGTATACTCGTAGCATCGTCAGTCCACCGCTCATGGCAAAAGCAGTGAATTGACAAGAAGAGCGGGATATAATTCGTTGCGCTGAGAAGGATAGCACGCTTTTCTGTACCTCTCTTCGTTTTAACTTTCTGAGCGTGTTTTTAATCCAAACATATCATATCTATATGTTTTTGGAATCAGGAACCGACAAGGAATAAGATGAAAGTGTTTTTAAATTGATTTCGACAATTTAATTTTGATAATAATTTTTAAATATTTAATTTTCAGAGCTTGTTTTTAATCCAAATATAACATATTTATATGTTTTTGGAATCAGAAAATGATGGAGAATAAGATGAACGTAAATTTGGATCGTTTTATAAATTTTGTATTTTTTTTTTTACAATTTTCAGATTTTTAATGACCAAAGTCATTAATTAATTTTTAAGCCACCAAGCTGAAATGCAATACCGAAGTCCGGGCTTTGTCGAAGATTACTTGACCAAAATTTCAACCAATTTGGTTGAAAAATGAGGGCGTGACAGTGCCGCCTCAACTTTCACGAAAAGCCGGATATGACGTCATCAAAGACATTTATCAAAAAAATGAAAAAAACGTTCGGGGATTTCATACCCAGGAACTCTCATGTCAAATTTCATAAAGATCGGTCCAGTAGTTTAGTCTGAATCGCTCTACACACACACACACACACACACACAGACAGACACACACACGCACATACACCACGACCCTCGTCTCGATTCCCCCCTCTACGTTAAAACATTTAGTCAAAACTTGACTAAATGTAAAAAAGCAAACAAAGTTACAAACTACAACAGCAGGGAAAAACTAAACAGACATACAACAGATGGGTGGATTCGGGGAAGGGGGGGGGGGGGGAGGGTCACGAATGGGTGGTTAGGTACACACCTGGAAAGTCGTCGCTGTGGTTGTTGGGCTCCATTGCCTGCCTGAGACCCATCTCCACCTGCATAATAATAATAATCATCATCATCATCATCATCATCATCATCATCGTCGTCGTCGTCGTCGTCGTCCCAGTCGTCCTCTTCTCCGTCATCTTCCGTCATGTCACATTTATCATCACCATCGTTATTTGTATAATTTGAGATAGCGTTTCAAAAATGCATATGAGTATGATGCTTATTTGACTTTTGAGATAACTATTCACTGAATGACAGTCAACGAAAATCTTCTTTGCCGTAACTCACTGTGAACCGTCGCTTTACAATGCTGTACATGAATTCATTCTTTAGAACAATAAAGTGTTGGTTATTCAATCATATTTAATAATAAAAACTGTCGTCAGTTTGGACCAAACTGGAGGGCAGACTTGTTCGGGGCTTCAGTGTAATTTCTTAAACATTGTAGTTTGACTGTGCGTTACTCTTGTTATCCCCATCTGCCTTCTTTTAAATCCGAGTTTTTCACATCCTCCAACACATTGTTGTCTTCCCCTTCCCTCCAGACTAGAGAGGTTTGAGTTCTTGCACACAAGTCACATAACTAAGGCAAAAAAAATAAAAAATGTTGGTTTAAGGTAACGTGACAAAAAAAGATAGATAACTATCTTATACAAATATATTTTTTATATAAGCAGTACGCTTATCAGTAGGTCGGCTATTTAAATTTAACAATTTTTTTAGTCGATTACTTCTCATTAGTCTCGGTATGGTTCGCAAAATGTGCCAAAAGTTGTTTTTCTTTCGAGAAATGAAAAAACAACGTTTTTGGGTCGGCGGGAAAAAATAGGGTCGGTCGGGTTACCCTAAACCAACATATTTTTGTGTGTGTGCCTGAACAGCATGAGCGCCAGGGCTTTTTTTTAATATACACCTAGCGAAATTTCTGTTCGATTTTTGTCTAGATAGCTTATGTGTTCAACCTTGGTTAGCCATGTTGACATCTATGGCAGGACAACTGGCCCGGCGTGCCTTGTGCATCTTCCGCCTCAGCAGTACGCATGCGCCGTCGGTGAAGGTGTCGGACTCACTTCCTCTTCTTTCCTGCGTGATGTAAAACAGAGATAGTGTAGCACTGATGGCCAGACTTTGTCTGTATAACGCGAATAATCTTAGCCAGCATTTGAGCAGTAAATCTACTGAAGACCTAAACAAAAAAGCTGAATATCTACTTCAGCTTTTGCCACTTCGTGTGCTTTGGAAACAAAATAGAGTCTGCCTTTTTATGTAACAGGGTGAGATGAGTCGGAGAACTGAGGAGTTTCAAGATTCTGAAGACGTTGTTTCCTCAGATTCTCATGGCTGATGTCTGTAAACTTTAGTCTCGCTTTAGAACTCACTCCCTTTAAAAACCAGATTTTCATAGATCCTGAGCAATTTTATTTGGGCTCTGTTGCACTTTTTTTGTTAGGTTACGGTGGCGTGACAATCTCACCTCTTCGTGGATGCCCTTGAGGAGTTCGGGGAAGGAGGTTCTGGTACGGGGGACGTCATAGCATTTCTTGGCGGCGATGTCTTCACGTAGCGTCTTGATGCTGCGAATCATGGACACGATGTTCCCGATGTCAGGGTCGTCCTCAGAGTTCCCTGCAATTTGTGTTAACGGTCTGTTATTAAAGATTCTTCGGCTCACAGTTCCCAGAAAAGAGGAGAAAACGTATTTTGAGTTCGCGACGAGTAAATATTGCTCATTGTGAAGCACATGGAGACTGGGTGTCACTGTCAAGTTATACCAGAACCGGTGCAGTCCGTAACCATCTCCACTTTTTTGATCATCATATGCCTTCAGAAAACGGGAGTTTGTTGCCTGGTCAATCTCAAGTCTTTGTTGGTCTTTTGGAGATTGATGACATAGCTTTCTTTTCTTGTTGTCTTATTTCTACCTGACTGGATCCATCACCTTTATTTCACTTACCAAAAGTCTTCTTTTCCACATCCTTATTTCTCTGCACCCCGCATGTCGTATGAGGCGACTAACGGATTCTGTTTCTCCTTTAACCCTTGTTAAGTGGTTCTTGTATAGAATATAGTCAATGTTTGTAAAGATTTTAGTCAAGCAGTATGTAAGAAATGTTTAGTCCTTTGTACTGGAAACTTGCATTCTCCCAGTAAGGTCATATATTGTACTACGTTGCAAGCCCCTGGAGCAATTTTTTGATTAGTGCTTTTGTGAACAAGAAACACTTAACAAGTGGCTCTATCCCATCTCCCCCCCTTTCCCCTATCCCATCTCCCCCTTTCCCTCGTCGCGATATAACCTTCGTGGTTGAAAACGACGTTAAACACCAAATAAAGAAAGAAAGAAAGAAAGAAAGAAAGAAAGATGACATAGCTATACCGCAAATTCACAGAACTTCACTATAATCCAGCAGGATTTCCACAGTTATACCAACCAGTGTGCCTGATATCTAAAGGGATAAAACGTTGTCCATCTATATATATATACGACTAGTGTCTGTCTGTCTGTCTGTCTGTGTGTCTGTGCGCGATGCGCGGCCAAGGTTCTCGATGGATCTGCTTCAAATTTGGTGGGCTTATTCAGAGAGACCCCGGACACAACCTCATCGATGAGATATTTCAACAAGTGCTCTCAGCGCGCAGCGCGGAACCGATTTTGGTTCCACCTCAGCTATTTTGGTTCCACCTCAGCTTACCCGGGCCCCCATACCGACACACCATAGCCGCTACACCACATCACAACGCCAAAGTTCTCGGTGGATCTTTTTCAAATTTGGACACCGTATTCAGCTACACCCCGGACACAATATCATCGATGAGATATTTCAACACGGGCTCTCAGCGCGCAGCGCTGAACTCATTTTCGTTTTTGCGTTCATTTCACCATTATAAGTAACTCTTCCTTATCTTCTCCAGTGTTTGGCGTTTATCTCCCTTCCTTCGTGTGGCTTTCCCGTTCAGTTCTAAGTTACTATTACTATTTTTAGAATGTCACTGCGCTGTCCACTGCGCTGTCCACAACGCTTCCCTTGCACCCGTAAGTTGTTCTTACTGTCAAAGTGAAAAGGTCGAATCAATTTATAGCCACGCGAAAAATACACTCTCACCTATCTCTATATATTTATAGATACAGATATGCATATATATATACGGCTTCTCTGTGTGTGTGTGTGTTTGTGTGTGTGTGTAGGCAAAAACCTATGTATTATAGAGTTCTGTTTGTGATGGGGTCTAGCGGCTTTTGTCTGTCTGTATGTTCTGGCATGTGAGAAGCCACAGCAGATAATATAGGGCTAAGAAATAAGCTCTAAAATTCTCAATCCCGTTTGACAGGACTTCGCCTTTCAAAGGTGATTGTGGTGAACCGCCACGCTGTCTGTCTCTGTCGCACCGTTCACCCCAAATTCCCGTTTCTGAGGTACTATTTTTAGAATGTCACTGCGCTGTCCAGAACGCTTCCCTTGCATCCGTAAGTTGTTCGTACTGTCAAAGTGAAAAGGTCGAATCAATTTATAGCCACGCAAAAAATACACTCACCTATCTCTATATATTTATAGATATAGATATACATATTATATATATACGGCTTCTCTGTGTGTGTGTTTGTGTGTGTGTGTGGGAAAAAACCTGTTGATTGTAGAGTTCTGTTTGTGATGGGGTCTAGCGGCTTTTGTCTGTCTGTATGTTCTGGCATTTGAGAAGCCGCAACAGAAAATATAGGGCTAAGAAATAAGCTCTAAAATTCTCAATCCCGTGTGACAGGACTTCGCTTGCAGAGGTGATTGTGATGAACCGCCACGCTGTCTGTCTCTGTCTCGCGATTCACCCCGGCGAAGCCGGGTATTCCTCTAGTAGTTTATGTACATAGTAATTTTCAAGTTGCACGTATACACAGACTATTTTTTTACACATAATAATTTTGTCAACGATGCCTCAGAATAACTGAACACACTCCCAAGCAGTCTTATTAAATGAAATTTTCCGTTATTTACGGTACACAATCTTTACAATTCCAAAACCTCACCTTCCTCAAATTTCTAGTAGAACTTTCCTAACATGGAAAATGACCCGTCGAGTTTCCCACACGTTTAGCAATGCTAAAATACTTGAAACGCGTCAAGTAAAAAGAAAAACAAGTCGAGTAAGGCGAAAATACAATATTTAGTCAAGTAGCTGTCGAACTCACAGAACGCAACGCAACGCAGCAAGACCGTATACTCGTAGCATCGTCACTCCACCGCCCGTGGCAAAGGCAGTGCCCGTGGAATTGACAAGAAGAGCGGGGTATTCGTTGCGCTGAGAAGGATAGCACGCTTTTCTGTACCTCTCTTCGTTTTAACTTTCTGAGCGTGTTTTTAATCCAAACATATCATATCTATATGTTTTTGGAATCAGAAACCGACAAGGAATAAGATGAAAGTGTTTTTAAATTGATTTCGACAATTTAATTTTGATAATAATTTTTAAATATTTAATTTTCAGAGCTTGTTTTTAATCCAAATATAACATATTTATATGTTTTTGGAATCAGAAAATGATGGAGAATAAGATGAACGTAAATTTGGATCGTTTTATAAATTTTGTATTTTTTTTTTACAATTTTCAGATTTTTAATGACCAAAGTCATTAATTAATTTTTAAGCCACCAAGCTGAAATGCAATACCGAAGTCCGGGCTTTGTCGAAGATTACTTGACCAAAATTTCAACCAATTTGGTTGAAAAATGAGGGCGTGACAGTGCCGCCTCAACTTTCACGAAAAGCCGGATATGACGTCATCAAAGACATTTATCAAAAAAATGAAAAAAACGTTCGGGGATTTCATACCCAGGAACTCTCATGTCAAATTTCATAAAGATCGGTCCAGTAGTTTAGTCTGAATCGCTCTACACACACACACACACACACACACAGACACACACACACACGCACATACACCACGACCCTCGTCTCGATTCCCCCCTCTACGTTAAAACATTTAGTCAAAACTTGACTAAATGTAAAAAAGCAAACAAAGTTACAAACTACAACAGCAGGGAAAAACTAAACAGACATACAACAGATGGGTGGATTCGGGGAAGGGGGGGGGGGGGGAGGGTCACGAATGGGTGGTTAGGTACACACCTGGAAAGTCGTCGCTGTGGTTGTTGGGCTCCATTGCCTGCCTGAGACCCATCTCCACCTGCATAATAATAATAATAATAATAATCATCATCATCATCATCATCATCATCGTCGTCGTCGTCGTCCCGGTCGTCCTCTTCCCCGTCATCTTCCGTCATGTCACATTTATCATCACCATCGTTATTTGTATAATTTGAGATAGCGTTTCAAAAATGCATATGAGTATGATGCTTATTTGACTTTTGAGATAACTATTCACTGAATGACAGTCAACGAAAATCTTCTTTGCCGTAACTCACTGTGAACCGTCGCTTTACAATGCTGTACATGAATTCATTCTTTAGAACAATAAAGTGTTGGTTATTCAATCATATTTAATAATAAAAACTGTCGTCAGTTTGGACCAAACTGGAGGGCAGACTTGTTCGGGGCTTCAGTGTAATTTCTTAAACATTGTAGTTTGACTGTGCGTTACTCTTGTTATCCCCATCTGCCTTCTTTTAAATCCGAGTTTTTCACATCCTCCAACACATTGTTGTCTTCCCCTTCCCTCCAGACTAGAGAGGTTTGAGTTCTTGCACACAAGTCACATAACTAAGGCAAAACAAATAAAAATGTTGGTTTAAGGTAACGTGACAAAAAAAGATAGATAACTATCTTATAAAAATATATTTTTTATATTTATAAGCAGTACGCTTATCAGTAGGTCGGCTATTTAAATTAAAAAAATTTTTTTAGTCGATTACTTCCCATTAGTCTCGGTATGGTTCGCAAAATGTGCCAAAAGTTGTTTTTCTTTCGAGAAATGAAAAAACAACGTTTTTGGGTCGGCGGGAAAAAATAGGGTCGGTCGGGTTACCCTAAACCAACATATTTTTGTGTGTGTGCCTAAACAGCATGAGCGCCAGGGCTTTTTTTTAATATACACCTAGCGAAATTTCTGTTCGATTTTTGTCTAGATAGCTTATGTGTCGGTGCGTTCAACCTTGGGTAGCCATGTTGACATCTATGGCAGGACAACTGGCCCGGCGTGCCTTGTGCATCTTCCGCCTCAGCAGTACGCATGCGCCGTCGGTGAAGGTGTCGGACTCACTTCCTCTTCTTTCCTGCGTGATGTAAAACAGAGATAGTGTAGCACTGATGGCCAGACTTTGTCTGTATAACGCGAAGAATCTTAGCCAGCATTTGAGCAGTAAATCTACTGAAGACCCAAACAAAGAAGCTGAATATCTACTTCAGCTTTTGCCACTTCGTGTGCTTTGGAAACAAAATAGAGTCTGCCTTTTTATGTAACAGGGTGAGATGAGTCGGAGAACTGAGGAGTTTCAAGATTCTGAAGACGTTGTTTCCTCAGATTCTCATGGCTGATGTCTGTAAACTTTTCTCGCTTTAGGACTCACTCCCTTTAAAAACCAGATTTTCATAGATCCTGAGCAATTTTATTTGGGCTCTGTTGCACTTTATTTGTTAGGTTACGGTTGCGTGACAATCTCACCTCTTCGTGGATGCCCTTGAGGAGTTCGGGGAAGGAGGTTCTGGTACGGGGGACGTCATAGCATTTCTTGGCGGCGATGTCTTCACGTAGCGTCTTGATGCTGCGAATCATGGACACGATGTTCCCGATGTCAGGGTCGTCCTCAGAGTTCCCTGCAATTTGTGTTAACGGTCTGTTATTAAAGATTCTTCGGCTCATAGTTCCCAGAAAAGAGGAGAAAACGTATTTTGAATTCGCGACGAGTAAATATTGCTCATTGTGAAGCACATGGAGACTGGGTGTCACTGCCAAGTTATACCAGAACCGGTGCAGTCCGTAACCATCTCCACTTTTTTGATCATCATATGCCTTCAGAAAACGGGAGTTTGTTGCCTGGTCAATCTCAAGTCTTTGTTGGTCTTTTGGAGATTGATGACATAGCTTTCTTTTCTTGTTGTCTTATTTCTACCTGACTGGATCCATCACCTTTATTTCACTTACCAAAAGTCTTCTTTTCCACATCCTTATTTCTCTGCACCCCGCATGTCGTATGAGGCGACTAACGGATTCTGTTTCTCCTTTAACCCTTGTTAAGTGGTTCTTGTATAGAATATAGTCAATGTTTGTAAAGATTTTAGTCAAGCAGTATGTAAGAAATGTTTAGTCCTTTGTACTGGAAACTTGCATTCTCCCAGTAAGGTCATATATTGTACTACGTTGCAAGCCCCTGGAGCAATTTTTTGATTAGTGCTTTTGTGAACAAGAAACACTTAACAAGTGGCTCTATCCCATCTCCCCCCCTTTCCCCTATCCCATCTCCCCCTTTCCCTCGTCGCGATATAACCTTCGTGGTTGAAAACGACGTTAAACACCAAATAAAGAAAGAAAGAAAGAAAGAAAGAAAGAAAGATGACATAGTTATACCGCAAATTCACAGAACTTCACTATAATCCAGCAGGATTTCCACAGTTATACAAACCAGTGTGCCTGATATCTAAAGGGATAAAACGTTGTCCATCTATATATATATACGACTAGTGTCTGTCTGTCTGTCTGTCTGTGTGTCTGTGCGCGATGCGCGGCCAAGGTTCTCGATGGATCTGCTTCAAATTTGGTGGGCTTATTCAGAGAGACCCCGGACACAACCTCATCGATGAGATATTTCAACAAGTGCTCTCAGCGCGCAGCGCGGAACCGATTTTGGTTCCACCTCAGCTATTTTGGTTCCACCTCAGCTTACCCGGGCCCCCATACCGACACACCATAGCCGCTACACCACATCACAACGCCAAAGTTCTCGGTGGATCTTTTTCAAATTTGGACACCGTATTCAGCTACACCCCGGACACAATATCATCGATGAGATATTTCAACACGGGCTCTCAGCGCGCAGCGCTGAACTCATTTTCGTTTTTGCGTTCATTTCACCATTATAAGTAACTCTTCCTTATCTTCTCCAGTGTTTGGCGTTTATCTCCCTTCCTTCGTGTGGCTTTCCCGTTCAGTTCTAAGTTACTATTACTATTTTTAGAATGTCACTGCGCTGTCCACTGCGCTGTCCACAACGCTTCCCTTGCACCCGTAAGTTGTTCTTACTGTCAAAGTGAAAAGGTCGAATCAATTTATAGCCACGCGAAAAATACACTCTCACCTATCTCTATATATTTATAGATACAGATATGCATATATATATACGGCTTCTCTGTGTGTGTGTGTGTTTGTGTGTGTGTGTAGGCAAAAACCTATGTATTATAGAGTTCTGTTTGTGATGGGGTCTAGCGGCTTTTGTCTGTCTGTATGTTCTGGCATGTGAGAAGCCACAGCAGATAATATAGGGCTAAGAAATAAGCTCTAAAATTCTCAATCCCGTTTGACAGGACTTCGCCTTTCAAAGGTGATTGTGGTGAACCGCCACGCTGTCTGTCTCTGTCGCACCGTTCACCCCAAATTCCCGTTTCTGAGGTACTATTTTTAGAATGTCACTGCGCTGTCCAGAACGCTTCCCTTGCATCCGTAAGTTGTTCGTACTGTCAAAGTGAAAAGGTCGAATCAATTTATAGCCACGCAAAAAATACACTCACCTATCTCTATATATTTATAGATATAGATATACATATTATATATATACGGCTTCTCTGTGTGTGTGTTTGTGTGTGTGTGTGGGAAAAAACCTGTTGATTGTAGAGTTCTGTTTGTGATGGGGTCTAGCGGCTTTTGTCTGTCTGTATGTTCTGGCATTTGAGAAGCCGCAACAGAAAATATAGGGCTAAGAAATAAGCTCTAAAATTCTCAATCCCGTGTGACAGGACTTCGCTTGCAGAGGTGATTGTGATGAACCGCCACGCTGTCTGTCTCTGTCTCGCGATTCACCCCGGCGAAGCCGGGTATTCCTCTAGTAGTTTATGTACATAGTATATTTCAAGTTGCACGTATACACAGACTATTTTTTTAATTGAATACACATAATAATTTTGTCAACGATGCCTCAGAATAACTGAACACACTCCCAAGCAGTCTTATTAAATGAAATTTTCCGTTATTTACGGTACACAACCTTTACAATTCCAAAACCTCACCTTCCTCAAATTTCTAGTAGAACTTTCCTAACATGGAAAATGACCCGTCGAGTTTCCCACACGTTTAGCAATGCTAAAATACTTGAAACGCGTCAAGTAAAAAGAAAAACAAGTCGCGTAAGGCGAAAATACAATATTTAGTCAAGTAGCTGTCGAACTCACAGAACGCAACGCAACGCAGCAAGACCGTATACTCGTAGCATCGTCACTCCACCGCCCGTGGCAAAGGCAGTGCCCGTGGAATTGACAAGAAGAGCGGGTATTCGTTGCGCTGAGAAGGATAGCACGCTTTTCTGTACCTCTCTTCGTTTTAACTTTCTGAGCGTGTTTTTAATCCAAACATATCATATCTATATATTTTTGGAATCAGGAACCGACAAGGAATAAGATGAAAGTGTTTTTAAATTGATTTCGAAAAAAACATTTTGATAATAATTTTTATATATTTAATTTTCAGAGCTTGTTTTTAATCCGAATATAACATATTTATATGTTTTTGGAATCAGCAAATGATGGAGTATAAGATAAACGTAAATTTGGATCGTTTTATAAATTTTTATTTTTTTTTTACAATTTTCAGATTTTTAATGACCAAAGTCATTAATTAATTTTTAAGCCACCAAGCTGAAATGCAATACCGAAGTCCGGGCTTCGTCGAAGATTACTTGACCAAAATTTCAACCAATTTGGTTGAAAAATGAGGGCGTGACAGTGCCGCCTCAACTTTCACGAAAAGCCGGATATGACGTCATCAAAGACATTTATCAAAAAAATGAAAAAAACGTTCGGGGATTTCATACCCAGGAACTCTCATGTCAAATTTCATAAAGATCGGTCCAGTAGTTTAGTCTGAATCGCTCTACACACACACACACACACGCACGCACGCACATACACCACGACCCTCGTTTCGATTCCCCCTCGATGTTAAAATATTTAGTCAAAACTTGACTAAATATAAACAAGTCGCGTAAGGCGAAAATACAATATTTAGTCAAGTAGCTGAGGCTCACAGAATGAAACTGAACGCAACGCAACGCAGCAAGACCGTATACTCGTAGCATCGTCACTCCACCGCCCGTGGCAAAGGCAGTGCCCGTGGAATTGACAAGAAGAGCGGGATATTCGTTGCGCTGAGAAGGATAGCACGCTTTTCTGTACCTCTCTTCGTTTTAACTTTCTGAGCGTGTTTTTAATCCAAACATATCATATCTATATGTTTTTGGAATCAGGAACCGACAAGGAATAAGATGAAAGTGTTTTTAAAACGATTTCGAAAAAAAAATTTGATAATAATTTTTATATATTTAATTTTCAGAGCTTGTTTTTAATCCGAATATAACATATTTATATGTTTTTGGAATCAGCAAATGATGGAGAATAAGATAAACGTAAATTTGGATCGTTTTATAAATTTTTAATTTTTTTTACAATTTTCCGATTTTTAATGACCAAAGTCATTAATTAATTTTTAAGCCACCAAGCTGAAATGCAATACCGAACCCCGGGCTTCGTCGAAGATTACTTGACCAAAATTTCAACCAATTTGGTTGAAAAATGAGGGCGTGACAGTGCCGCCTCAACTTTCACGAAAAGCCGGATATGACGTCATCAAAGACATTTATCAAAAAAATGAAAAAAACGTTCGGGGATTTCATACCCAGAAACTCTCATGTCAAATTTCATAAAGATCGGTCCAGTAGTTTAGTCTGAATCGCTCTACACACACACACACACACACGCACAGACAGACAGACAGACAGACAGACACACATACACCATACCCTCGTTTCGATTCCCCCTCGATGTTAAAATATTTAGTCAAAACTTGACTAAATATAAAAAGGAAAAAAAAGAAGCGATATACATTTTTTTTTAGTCAATATGTAGACATAAAACAAAAAGATCCCCCAAAACTAGTCATGCCCGAGATTACATTCAGATAGTCTCGGCTAAAAATACCCAAAGACCAAGACGGGTAACGCTCGTCTCCGCGAAGCATGCGAACATTATACTCAACCTATTTATTTAACCTCTGAGCGCGTTTTTAAAGTAAACAAGTCGCGTAAGGCGAAATAACAACATTTAGTCAAGCTGTCGAACTCACAGAGTGAAACTGAACGCACTGCATTTTTTCACCAAGACCGCATACTCGTAGTTTCGTCAGTCCACCGCTCGTGGCAAAGGCAGTGAAATTGACAAGCCAGAATAGTGCGGTAATGGTCGCGCTGAGTAGGATAACACGCTTTTCTGTATCTATTCTTTTTAGTGTACTGAGTTTGTTTTTAATCCAAACATATCATATCTATATGTTTTTTGAATCAGGGACCGACAAGGAATAAGATGAAATTGTTTCTAAATCAATTTCGGACAATTAATTTTAATCATAATTTTCATATTTTTAATTTTCAGAGCTTGTTTGTAATCCAAATATAACATATTTATATGTTTTTGGAATCAGAAAATGACAAAGAATAAGATGAAATTGATTTTGGATCGTTTAAATTTTTTTTTAATGACAAGTTTCCGATTTTTAATTACCAAATTCATTAATTATTTTTTAAGCCTCCAAGCTGAAATGCAATACCAAAGTCCGGACTTTGTCGAAGATTGCGTTGCCAATATTTCAATCAATTTGATTGAAAAATGATTGTGTGACAGTGCCGCCTCAACTTTTACAAAATGCAGGATATGACGTCATCAAAGACATTTATCGAAAAAATGACAAAAACCTCCGGGGATATCATTCCCAGGAACTCTCATGTCAAATTTCATAAAGATCGGTCCAGTAGTTTAGTCTGAATCGCTCTACACACACACAGAGACACACAGACACACAGACACACACACACACACACACACACACACACACACACACACACACACACACACACACACACACACACACACAGAGACACACATGCACCACGACCCTCGTCTCGATTCCCCCTCTATGTTAAAACATTTAGTCAAAACTTGACTAAATGTAACAAAGCATATCTATATATTTTTGAACTCAAGAGAAGATGAGAAATACAATGCAATCATTTTTTTAAACTGTAAGTGAAAATATGTTTCTAATGACAACTTGAATGAGCAAACTAGTGAACTAGTTTTTGAGCTTCCGAGCTGATATACAATACCAATGTCCGGACTGAGTCAAAGATTGCTTGACCCAAATTTCAATTAATTTGGTTGAAAAATGAGGGCGTGACAGTGCCTCGCCAACTGTCATTAAAAGCCGGATATGACGTCACCAAAGACATTTAGCGAAAAAATGAAAACAGTTCTGGGGATATTATACACAGGAACTCTCATGTTCAGTTTCATGAAGATCGGTCCAGTAGTTTTCTCTGAATCGCTCTACATATACACACAGACAGACAGACAGACAGACATACATACACCACAACCCTCGCTTTAATTCCCCGTCTTTGTTAAAACAGAAAGTCAGAACTTGACTAAATGTAAAAAGGCAATCGATGTCATGCCACATTAGTATATAACTCACCCGTCTTTTTGTTGGCAAAAGCTTTCAAATCCGGATCAAGACGGACAAGTGGCGCCGCCAAACTGATGATGGCTGACTGTTCAAGGCCCGCAACTGTTGCTCTCCGTACCCTCCCTCTTCCTGTCCCTGCCTGGCCTCCCCCTCCTCCTCGTCCTCCTCCCGCTTCCCCCTCCTCTTCGTTGCCCGTCTTGTCGTCCTTGTTGAGCGAGCTGAGGATGCTGGGGATGACCTCTGACACTCGCCTGAACTCCGTCAGGAGGTACTCGTTCACTGGGTCCGTCGTTGAACCTGAGTCACACAACAGGGCAACATTCTTATGAGAGGATACACACACACACTCACACACACACACACACACACACACACACACACACACACACACACATGCGCACGTCCACTCACACAAGGTTTTGCGCATCAAAATTACACCTTTGTAAAAGCACACCAGAGCCGAGGGCCCCAAAGGGGGGGTATCATCACGATCACGGGAAGGGACATTTTCGCTTTCACGATCACAGTTACCTTGATTTTTGTTTTCACGATCACGAACACCAGTGGCAAATCACGGTCACGGTAAAAGTTGCATGTACAGAAAGCACGTGTCAAAGTAAACACAACCACACAGTAACTCGCTCCTCTGGATATATTGTTTATTCAACACAAAGTGACAACTGTTGCACTTTTTTATTATTATTTTTTTAATTCTCTTTTATACACACATAGAAATACATATCATGATTTGTAATCAGTAACAAGAATGTTGTTTTCATTGTGTTTTCTCTCTCTCTCTCTCTCTCTCTCTCTCTCTCTCTCTCTCTCTCTCTCTCTCTCTCTCTCTCTCTCTCAGTCTCTCTGATCAGTCTCTCTCAGTCTCTCTCTCTCTCTCTTTCTCTCTCTCTCTCTCTCTCTCTCTCTCTCTCTCTCTCTCTGTCTTTCTCTCTCTCTCTCTACACTCATACACATTCAACCCCCACACCCTCACTCACACACATGAATATATACTTGCACAATTTCACATTTCCAGAGCTAAATCTTGTAAACCCATTTTCTCAAAAACTATTGGGTGGATTGAAATTAAAGTACATGTATGTGTGATGGGCTCTTTATTTTCAACTTTGCCATACAATTTGAGGTACACCATCGCCTGGTTTCATGGCCTTGAATAAAAAAAACAGGAATGCTACAGGCCAAAAACGGTTTTACCTGAAAGAAGCGCGCAGTGCCAGTGGCGAAGCCACAAGCGTGAGCCTGCGAAGCAGGCGAGCCAAGGGGGGTCCGGGGGCATGCCCCCCCGGGATTTTTTTCAAAAAACGGTTAAAATCTGTGCAATCTGGTGCATTCTGGGCATCATTTTAGGGGTTGTAATAGTGTTGTGATCTTGTTAAAAATCCCATTTTAGCCTCCCCCCACCACCATTCAACACACCTCCAAACTGGTGAAAACAACACTACTGTGCGCTGGCTTCATTGAGACCGGCGCCCGGTCGCGTTGCGCGATATTCACACGGATCGTTTTTGCGGAAATGTTTCAACTTCACCGGAAAAAAATTGACTTTACCGGATTTTGAAAACGGCTTTATCGGATTTCCGGCAATTACCGGAAAAGTAGCATGCCTGACAAAATCCCCATTCCAACGAACATGACTTTGATCGTCTTTGACATGAGGATCAAGTGAACCAAACTGGCACGTCTCCCCGCCATTGTTTCTGAATTTAACCCATTGTTAATATTAAAGTCTACAGGCACTAAATTAAATCCAAGCTTAATGGAAAGAAGCGACAATTAGAATCTATGCCAAGCGTGTCCACGTGAAAAACACATTTCTAGTTTCGGTTTTGGCTACACGCAGACTCGACCTCGAGCCAGTCGAGGTCACACTGAGCGAGTGACAGCCGGACGTGGCAATGTCGACAATGTCAATGATCTCACTCAAACTCAAAGATCTTGAACAAATTTCAAGATCTTTGCCTACATTCAGAACAGTCATAGAGCAACATAGATCAACATACCTTGATATTTCGTCTTCGGAAAGACCGACCCGTAGCCTGACCTTTCCACCAAGGAAGGCATTCTCGCCGCCTGCTTTGGTCTGGCTTGAATCCACAAAATATAACAGAAGTTCGATGACAGTACTGCTGCACGCCATTTTTGATCTTCGAATTCGAATTGCACTCAAAACTTTTGCACGAAGCCCTTCCATTGGATGAAGTTTGGCAGACTTTTGCAATTTGCCTTCTGATTGGATCTCTTTTTGTCAGTGTGTAATTGGTTCTTTTAAAGGGAAGCAATCGCTCTCAAAATCATATTTCTGAATGTGTTGTTGCTTCCCTTCAATCCGGGTTGGCTCCTTACCGAATAGACTAGAGGATCATAGACTAAGAGTGATACAGCTGTGAAAAATGTACGTTGAAAATAAAATGCTTTGCAATAATGCCCATCACGATCACGAAAACAAATGACGATCACGATCACGAGACTTGGTTTTTTTGTCATCACGGATCACGGGCAAAGTCCCATCACGATCACAGAAATGGAAATTTCGGCAATCACGGTCACAGAAAGGTCAAAAAACGCCAATCACGGTCACGGTTTTAAACCCTTTGGGGCCCTCAGAGCCAGCTGGTCTCGAAAGCGTCCTCCAGACTTTTTAATGTCAAGACAAACTCCTGCCTCTTGAATTTCTAAATCAAACACAGAATGTTGCTTTAGCTGTTAACACCAGTTCTCACCACGTCGTCTGAATCCCCCAGGTTCTCGTCTCTGCTCCCTGGTTTGGGATCGACTGGCTTTGTGGGTTTTCTGGGCAGAAGCTAGAAGGGAGGCAACCGGGACGGCTGTGGGGGGAGAGTTGCGCCGCTTGCTCAGTCTCATCTCATTGTGAACCTGTATCTTCTCTCTGTTCAACTCGTAACCTCGTAGTCTGGAGCTAGGACAGTGCAAAGAGAAGTTGATACATTTGTAATGTGGTATTATTATCTACGATTACATTTGACGAGACACAAACATCAAACACAATGGCTTGTGAAGATGGTGTGCGCCAGTCGGCAGTCGTTCGAGTTCAATGTTGCCTTCAAACTTTCTGGATCAGTCGCTTGTCACTGGTCAGATAAAAACAAAAAAGGTTGGCATTTGTTAACATAAAATTGAATCACGCGTTCTGTATTTCTTACTTCTTGGTTGTCCGTTTTTGTTTGTGGATGACATTGGCACAGTCTTTGTTTTTGTAATGGAACATTGTAAAAGAGCTGATTTGAGCAAAACAAAAGAAAGTGGCGTGTGACCAGTGTGTGTGTGTGTGTGTGTGTGTGTGCGTGCGTGCGTGTGTGTAATCCTACCTGTCTAACTGTCTGCATTCCTTCGCGCATGACTGTGTGCATGCGCTCAGTTTTGTGCGTATCTAAAAATTTCTCTTACTTGTTGGTCAAGTCCGTAATCTTCCGTTGCAGCTTCTCCTCCTCCCTGTAGTTGTTGAAGAGCATCTTCTCCAGGTGTTTGGGGGCCTGCTTGATCTCCGTCTTTTTCTTTGAAGACGCCATCACACCCTTAACACTGATTTCAACACAGGTGTTGTTCTTCTTCTTTACTGATCGAGTGCTTTCTCAATTCAAAAACGCTCATTCAATTTAACGTTCAGTGCGTTCATTCTTCTGTTCTCTTCTGTTCCCTGCTGGTCTCTTCTATTGTGTTGTGTTGCGTTGTGTTCTGTTCTCTTCTCCTCTCAAGAGTACAGTCTGTTCGACATACAGTGTTCAGGTGTCGATCTGTCAGTGTGAACTGCTGTCGGATGATTTATAATGCCGCATCGTTTTACGGTACAAACCGCGGAGTATAAAGTGGTTACGTTTTGTAAATCATTATCTTATACAAGGAACTTAGTCGATAAATATCGACAGGGGGCGGACAAATGGTTTACATGTGAAATGTGTGTATATGGGTGTGGTTCTGAAACAAACAAACCATGTGAACCCCCCCATCCCACCGCTCGCGGGCTGAACGACTGACGTCACATGTCGCTTCGGTCTTTTCCAGAACACCGCGTGTACATAATACACAATTCGATCGCGTAGCACTGCCAATGCACATTTTCGCAACGAAAACCGTGCTACTGTTTCTTGTGTGTTAAATCTGAAAGCAATATAAGTGAACGAACAATTGAAAACTGATATCACGTTACTAAACTCCCAAAAGTAATAAATTACTTCTGACTGCGGTACACAATACGGCAGTCACCTCTGCGAATGCTGTCGAAGAATCTAACCGAAAGTAAACATTCTGGGAATCTACGCGCATCGGCCTTGACGCAAGTTCAATACTGAGCCAATGAGCTCGCCGCGGCGAAGTTGGCCGCTGTAAGTCTCGCAGCGCTGGCTGGCTGAGCGAGTTGCGTGTCCATCCATATTAGGTCAAAGCCGCACCGTACACCAGATTAGTAGGTGCTTGATTTTGGTATTTTGATTTTACATAACATTAAACCTTTCTTGGGGTTCATGGTCATGGCAACAGCCATAATAATATTATATCATGTATAATATTACATTTCAGCATATTTGAATTACATGTCATCATACCAAACTGTCATACATTTTTATTCCTACATCATTCTGATTGATCACAACCAAACCTACTATCAGTGGACACATCCAAATGTAAGCGCCTGTTCTTGACAACTTTTAATCGATCTAAAAATAGCAACTTGCTGGGCCCTTTGCCGCCAACAGACACTGTTTGGCCTGTAGGTAAAATGTACAATGTATTTTCTGATTTGTGCACAAAAGCTTTTTTTCTTTTTTCTTTTTTTTAACATAACAATGTTTAATGTCACTGTATGTTTAAAAGACCATGGTCATATTTGTAAAAAAAATGTTAAATTAGAAAATAAATAACATTTTGGTTCATGATTTTTCCTACACCTGTGCTAAAAATAAGAAATAAAAATGTCGGGTATATAAGTCACTCAAATACAGCTAGGTATGAATGGCTCGGTTTGAGTTTGTTGCAGTTGACCCTGCACAATGCGACATATCATGTTTTTGTTGAACAATTTTGACGTCACCCCTCCCATAGGGTGACGTATTTCACAACTTCCTGTGTTACACAAACTCTGTGATGACCAATTTTGACGTCACCCCTCCCATAGGGTGACGGATTTCACAACTTTCTACAGATGAACAATGTTGCCTTCACCCCTCCCATAGGGTGACGGATGTCACAACTTCCTGTGTACACAAACTGATGACGTATTTCACAACAAAATGGCGCTGCCCATGGTCAACCTCTAAACTATCCGTATAGAATGGGGGCGTCCTCGCCCCCATAATAAACACTTGTGTAACTTCTTTCCACTTCAACCCATTGTATCTGCTTGGTCTTGACAGACGGTTAGTCACAGTATGGATAGAAATACACTCCTTCTCAGGTATTGTCAGTTCCGATTACACCAGATCTTGGAAGCTCAGAGATTTCCAAAAACCTAATCAAGAAACTTGAGAAGATGCAAACATGAAATGCTTTCCCAACCACAATGCAAATTATATATCCAAAGGATTTTTTTCCACTACAAAACATCTCGTTCGCCGTAATTTTCATTTTTGCTGAGGCTCCGGTTGAGAGAACCACTTGTTGCGATCCGTGTTTTTGCATACTGCTTCTAACATCAACATTATAGCGGAGCGAACACATCAACGGCCACGCCACCGTTCTCACTTTCACCAGCAGCCAATCACGTAAGTCGCTCGACCACTTCATCAATAACGCGATGTTAAAAAAAAAATCCTGAACCTGAAAATCAATAATATTTGTATTTTGAGAAAAAAGGTCGATACCACAGCTGCTCCTTTCGTGCTAAATGACGAGTGAACAGGCAAACCACAGGCCTTCGTACTCCTTGTGACTGGACGAAAGGTGCCTTTGATTGTAGGTAGTATCGTGTACGAACGGGGTCAAGATCATTCCGCATTTTATTGTGGCAGTCAATAGGGGCAATCGAACGCTAAGAGCCACTTTATGCAGATCATTTCGCTGACACTGAATGGGAATGAGATGGGCCATGCACGATTCCATTAAAAGCGATGCACTTGGTGTGGGTTCTTACTCATGGGGGGGGGGGGGGGGGGGTGAGGGGGAAGGGGGAGGGGGCATTTCTCGAAATAAACTATGTTGTACATCCACAGACGAGTGTCACGTATTTCGTACCGTTAAAACTGTTTCGAAATCTTGAATTGTACCAGTAGTGACAAAATGTGCATAAATCAAAGCACTTTTAGATTGATAAGATTCTGATTACGGTCATTGATATTTCAAATTGAAATTTACTGAATTATTGGCAGCTGGAGCAAATTACTATTTGCTCATAGCGCACCGTTTTTGTTCACGTGCACTTGTCACCATCTGTTAGGAAACGCTGCCGTTGCTGAGCTTTGGTTCAGTTTTGTGTGTTGCATGTAGTTGACTTATTTGTACTTTGTGGGAAAGTACCGATATTATATTTTGTAAACACAATATTTATGCTTGGACGAGAATGCAGGTGAACTTTCTAGTCCTGTCAAAACAAGTTGTTTACCGCGCTGTTTTTAGTGTGAGTTCGTGGCGTTCGCTCGGATTAAGCGCGTCGGCACCTTCGATGTACGTACGTCACTATTCTAGTCCATGGGCGGTTCGTATATAATGTAGTTGTATCATGTTCGGTCTGGAATATTCTCGAGATTGAGTATTTACTATATATGCCAGCGCGATTTGTGTGTGAAAAAAAGCTTCTAGTTTGAGTTCTGCGAGATGTGCAGTTGTATGTATGGAATGCTAAATAAATCCTCGAACTCAATTTGACGAGTTGTTTTCTGCTGCTGCGAAGACGGGCGACGTAGAATAAAAGAACACAACTATACGACGTTTGAGAACTTGTGGCAATCTCAAGTGTCGTGTAACAATTGGGGGCCAAGCCAAGGATCTACGTTTAACGCCAAGGGTTTTCCAGCAACAAAGACAGTCAAGACAGTCACAGGAGGTAGCCATCAATCGGGTGTATCCTGAGGGATCAGTATTGAGACTACGGAACCGTGGATTCGGTGTGACTGGTGAAGAGTTTGGTAATCGCGCCGCAGCTCGGTAGGGTGAGCAACGCCGGAGTGTAACGGGATTACAGAGGTTAGCTGCCGTTTGGACGAGACGGACTTCGTCGCGGAGCTAGTGCATTAATACTACGAAATACGACTGAGGTACGTCGTGTACGTATCGTGAGCAGTGTGCGCCGTCACGTTAGACGAGGAGGGTGGCAGTCTGCGTCTACGAAGGTGAACAGCGACGAGAGAAGCATCGGAGGTGCAGTAGAGACTGTGTTCTTTTAGAAGACTACATTCGTCTACGTTCGGGGCTGTGAAAGAATACAGACGAACGCACCGGAAAAGACCAGAATGGCTGAGTTCTGGGGAAAAGGAATTGAACTGGGACTAAAAGGCAAGCAGTTGACGGAGTTCGTCGAGTCCCAGACACGACTGCTGGCGCAGCGTGAAGAAAGACAAGCGCAGCGTGAGCGAGAAGAAAAAGAAAGACAAGCACAGCGTGAGCGTGAAGAAAGAGAAAGAGAAACACAGCGTGAAGAAAGGCAAATTGAGCTGAAACGCTTAGAGCTCCAAATAAAAATGGAGATGAAGCGCTTAGAGCTTCAGACAGAAATGGTCCGTGTTCAAAATCAGCACGAGGCACCACGACAAAGAGATAACCAGCAGCAAATGTTACACAGGGCACCGAAACTTCCAGCATTCGCTGACGGGAAGGACCAGATCGACTGCTACCTTGCAAGATTCGAGAGGTTCGCTGAGAGTGCTAGATGGCAGCGCGACGACTGGGCGATTCAACTCAGCGCACTTTTGACTGGGGCAGCACTTGAGGTCTACACTAGACTCTCAAATGATGACGCCAGAGACTATGATGTACTGAAGGAAGCTCTGTTGCGTTGCTACAACTTCACTGAAAGGGGCTACCGTCAACGCTTCCGCGAATGCCAGCCATTGTCTGGAGAGACACCGAGCCAGTTTGTGGAGCGCCTGTCGTCATACCTGCAGAAGTGGGTGGAGTTATCAGGTGAAGAGCAGTCATACGAGAGTCTGCGGGACTTGATCGTGAAGGAGCAATTCCTTAATGCCTGCCCGAAGGACCTGGCGACCCGCTTGGAAGAGCAAAAACTGCGGGGTTTGAAGGACATTACTGATGCTGCTGAGCGTTATCTCATTGCTCATGGAAGGACCCTGGGGACGTCAAAGTCAACGAAACCTTTCCAGAAGAGCAGAAACCAGGCAAACTAACCTCCGCACCATCATCCAATGAAGGGCAGAACATAACGTGTTTCCATTGCAATGCCAAGGGCCACCGAGTCGCCAACTGTCCCCAAAAGAAAAATAACGGACATGTCAATGACAAAGCGCAAGAACATCGACGGAGATATTACGACAACAAGAGGCAAACGAGTGGCTCGAACCAACAAGTATGTGCGAGCAGCGTCATACTTCCAAGGGCTGCCGAGCAAGTGGCTACACCATCGGACGTGGAAGAATGTATATCTGATGGCCAGCTTCTACTCGCCAATGGCAAGTCAATCTCTGTCGTCGCCAGCGCAGCTGTGTCAGTGTCGAACATGCCCGTGTCGAAGGGATTTGTTGAGAAGCAGGAAGTGACTGTTCTCAGAGATTCGGGCTGCAATGGGGTCATCGTCAAAGAGGATCTGGTGCCGACAGAGAAGTTCACTGGTGACTTCAAGTGGACGCTCATGGCTGACAGCAAATGCGTGAAGGCACCAGTGGTAAAAATCCAGATCGATACTCCATACTTCACCGGAGAAGTTGAGGCCGTCTGCCTGAAGAAGCCCTTGTACGATCTATTAATTGGGAACATTGGGGGTGCGAGACGTCCTGATGACCCTGATTTCGAATGGAGAATGGGCTCAGCTCAGCCTGCTGCTGAGGAGGAAGACCCACTGCCATTCGCGAATGAAGATATCAGCGAACTGTTACGAGATGACAGAGCAACTGTGCATCGCCGCGACCAGCCGCAGGTTGTAAGCGCTGTGACGACCAGAGCCCAGGCGAAGAAGGACAAAACAACTACGCCACTCAGGGTCACCAACAGTTCTGCAACTGTTGTCGTGGACAGGGATCGGCTGATTCAGCTACAGGAAGCTGATTCGACCTTAACAAAGTACAGGAGTCGTCCTGTCAAGAAAAAGACTAAGGGCGAAGGCACTGTGCAATTTGAAGTGAAGGCCAAGATTCTGTACAGAGTGTTCCAGCACGCGAGAGTCAACGGTGGGAAGCCATTACGTCAAGTTCTGGTGCCTCAACCACTTAGGCGCCAGGTGATGGAGGTGGCCCACGACTCTATTATGGGAGGTCACCTGGGGGTCAAGAAGACATCGGACAGAATCCAGGCTGCGTTTTACTGGCCAGGACTGCATGCAGATGTGACTCGATTCTGCCGATCGTGCGATATTTGCCAGAAAACCATACCTCGAGGAAGGGTCCCGAAAGTGCCGTTGCAGAAGATGCCTTTGATCGACCGACCTTTCAAGAGGGTGGCCATTGACCTCATCGGCGAGATAAAACCGCCAAGTGAAGCGGGTCATCGTTGGGTACTGACCCTGGTAGACTATGCAACCAGGTACCCAGAAGCCGTGCCTCTGAAGAAAATTGACACCGAGACTGTTGCCGAGGCACTTGTGGACATTTTCAGCAGAATTGGGGTTCCTGAAGAGATCCTCACAGACCTGGGGACACAGTTTGTCTCTGAATGCATGGAAGAGGTCAACGGGCTGCTGAGCATCCATCACTTGACTACGACAGCCTATCACCCGATGTGCAATGGGCTGGTCGAAAAATTCAATGCGACGCTGAAGTCCACGCTGAAGAAACTATGCAGTGAGCAGCCAAGGCAGTGGCATCGCTACATCAATGCCTTGCTATTTGCATACAGGGAGGTGCCACAAGAGTCCACTGGATTCTCCCCGTTCGAGCTGATGTACGGGCGGACCGTGAGAGGCCCGATGCAGATACTAAAGGAATTGTGGACGAAAGATGTGGACACACCTGAAGTGAAGAACAGTTACCAGTACGTGTTCGAGTTGCGAGAGAAACTGGAGGAGACTCTCGAGATTGCGAGAGAAAACTTGAGAAAGTCTCAGGATAGTGGAAAACACTTCTACGACCGCAAAGCCGTAAACAGGAAGTTTACACCAGGTAACAAAGTGCTGATACTGCTTCCCACTGATCACAACAAACTACTGATGCAGTGGAAAGGCCCATACGAGGTTGAGGCTGTGGAAGGGATCAACGACTACAAGGTGAATGTCGGCAAGAAGTCCAAGATCTACCACGCTAACATCCTGAAACTGTATGTGGAGAGACCTCCGGAAGCAGTGCAGGTCGCAGCAAGTGTGGAAGAACTAGCCGAACTAGACGAGTTTGACGGTGAGGAACTACTGGAGTTGGGAGACCTCCACAAGAAAGAGGGAGTGGATGACGTCAAGCTAGGACCTGACCTGACAGAAGATCAGCAGAAGGAGCTGCATGATTTTATGGGCGACTTCACCCATAGGTTCTGTGATGTTCCAGGCTCTACGTCCTTGGTCGAACATGAAGTCCACCTCACATCTGACGTTCCTGTTCGGTCAAAACCATACCCTATCCCGTTTCAGGCTCGGGAATCCTTGAAGAAGAACATCGACAACATGCTGAAGATGGGGGTCATCCGTGAGTCATCATCCCCTTTCTCATCTCCCGTTGTTGTTGTCAAGAAGAAAGACGGCACAAGCAGGGTATGCATTGACTTCAGGAAAGTCAATAAGATCACCGTGTTTGACCCTGAACCAATGCCGACGGCAACTGATCTATTCCGACAGTTAACCGGCAGTAAGATCTTCTCAAAGATCGATCTCAGCAAGGGATATTGGCAAATTCCTGTGCGCGAAGAGGACATACCAACGACCGCCTTTGCAACTCCAGACGGAACGTATGAGTGCCTGCGGATGCCTTTTGGCATGGTGAACAGTGGTGCTACCCTGAAGAGGGGAATGCGAAAAATGCTCAAAGGAATGAAGAATGTTGTGTACTACTGGGATGATCTGCTAGTCCACACGGAGACCTTTGCGGAGCATCTGGAGACTTTGAGGGAACTGTTTTCCCGCCTAATCTGACCGTGAGACCCAGCAAGTGCATTTTGGGGACCGACAACGTTGACTTCATAGGTCATTCACTGAAGGAAGGTCAAAAGGGGCTTTTGTTGGAAAACGTCACCAAGATCCTCAATGCGCCACGTCCTGAAACCAAGAAGCAGGTGCGATCCTTCCTTGGATTGGCTGGGTACTACAGAGAGTTCATTCCAAACTTCGCCGCCATAACGGCGCCTTTGTCGGACATGACCCGAAAAGGATGCCCCAACCGAATACTCTGGGGACCAGCTCAGGAGAAGGCATACCAGACCGTGCGCGACCTGATGTCACGAGACCCGGTGCTACGCCTTCCTGATACCGCCAAAGAGTTCATCTTGCGTACAGACGCATCGGACGAAGGGATCGGCGCCATGCTGATGCAAGAGCATGGAGGTAAACCGTTTCCGGTCAGCTATGCCAGCAAGAAGCTGTCAGGAGCCGAGAAGAACTACTCGACCATGGAGAAAGAGTGTTTAGCCATCGTGTGGGGAATCAAGAAATTTGAACTCTACCTCCAAGGGGTGAAATTCGTGCTTCAGACTGATCACAAACCCCTCACCTACCTGAACTCTGCGAAGTTTGTGAATAATCGTATCATGAGGTGGGTGATGTACTTGCAGAACTTTGATATGCGAGTGGAATCGATCAAGGGTTCAGACAATGTTGGAGCAGATTTTCTCAGCCGAGTATGTGAGTAAAACTGTGTTCATTCTCCAACAGACTAATGTACATACCTGGATTTCAATCTGTTATGTATACATAATATGTGTACAGGTAGCGTTTCAATGATTGAAAGAAATTAGGTAAATTTCTTCTGGTGTTGGGGGTAATGTTAGGAAACGCTACCGTTGCTGAGCTTTGGTTCAGTTTTGTGTGTTGCATGTAGTTGACTTATTTGTACTTTGTGGGAAAGTACCGATATTATATTTTGTAAACACAATATTTATGCTTGGACGAGAATGCAGGTGAACTTTCTAGTCCTGTCAAAACAAGTTGTTTACCACGCTGTTTTTAGTGTGAGTTCGTGGCGTTCGCTCGGATTAAGGGCGTCGGCACCTTTGATGTACGTCACTATTCTAGTCCATGGGCGGTTCGTATATAATGTAGTTGTATCATGTTCGGTCTGGAATATTCTCGAGATTGAGTATTTGCTATATAGGCCAGCGCGATTGGTATGGAAAAAAGCTTCTACCTTGAGTTCTGCTACGATGTGCAGTTGTATGTATGGAATGCTAAATAAATCCTCGAACTCAATTTGACGAGTTGTTTTCTGCTGCTGCGAAGACGGGCGACGTAGAATAAAAGAACACAACTATACGACGTTTGAGAACTTGTGGCAATCTCAAGTGTCGTGTAACACCATCTCATGCTTGCATTTCAAAAACACGCACATTAATTACGAACTTCAAAGGCAGAAACATGTGTTCACAGACGACGACACAGCTATACTTTTGCAGATTGTTTTCTGATGACACGGAGACAACAAGGAATTTGTTCAGAGACCAACAACCACGATCCTTCCAAATATCCTCGTGCCAGGGAGCTCACGAAACGTCCTGGTCAGGTCACAGTCTCCTGTCACATCGCCATATCAGTGGAAAGCACGTCTGGCACATGCATTACATTTCTCATGACTCGCATCAATCCAAAAACAAAGAGACTGCCAACGTTCCAAAATTCAGAATAAAAAAACAAGAAAGGTAGGTTGTTGGAACGTTTAATTATTGACAAAACAAAAACGTTACGTTCACAGATGTCCACAGACAAACAAACACTAATTATACAGAAAACTTATCTGACAAAATGTTCAGCTGCTTGCATTGATTAATCATTGCCTTGCTTGTGTCTTCCTAGCAAGCAGCTGAACTTTTGTCAGATAAGTTTTTCGCATAAGTAGTGTTTGTTGTTCTGTTCACTTAAAAGACCGCTGGGTCGAAATATCTGTGAACGTAACGTTTTGTTTTGTCAATAAGAAAACGTCACAACAACATACCTTTCTTGTTTTTTGATTCATGACTCGAATTGTCTGCAGAACCGAAGAATGGCGAAAGGGAAATAGATCCGTATTCACATCCATCAAAAATACATTCTGGTGTCCATCCAAAAATAATCCTGATGCAGCACGAACTCGAACGAGTAACACTGAAGGTTTTCAGTTTCACCCAATGTCATTGACTTCAGCTTTCCGCTGTGGAGTTCTGTAATCCAGTATCAGTCCATCAAAACTCTATTCTAATGTTCATCAAAAATCGATCATGGTGCAGTATGAACTCAAAACAATAACCCTGACGAATTTGTGTATGTCACTGACTTTAGAGGCTTATTCCCTCAACATGCTATCCACTGCTGAGTCCTGTAATCCAATAGCAGACTGGGTTGCGCAGTTGTTTTGAGGTCATTCAATGATTTTCCCTGGCTGTTCGGCGACTTATCTGCACACAGCCATTGGTGTTGTTATCGGCATTCATCGCGCACACAATGAGTGTGGCAGCTCGCATGTTTCTCGGCGCCAAAGGGCTGCATTGAATGGGGCTGACTTGTTGACTGATTTATCCTTAGCGGATTATGACTTTATTCAGTTATTCTGCAGAAAAGACAAATGCTGGAGAAAACCCGTTCTTTTCTGCAGCATTTCTGCATAATGTCATCTTTCGCCGAAGCAGCGTTTTTTTCTGCAGCAAAACATTTTACTGCAGTAAAATTGAAATCAAGAATGCTGCAGTAAAACGGTGCTGTTGTTTTACTGCAGAAAACCTGTTTACATTTTTTCTGCAGCATTTTGTACTGGCTCTTGGCGGATTATGACATTATTCAGTTATTCTGGAGAAAAACCGAAATGCTGGAGAAAAACTGTCTTTTCTGCAGCATTTCTGCATAATGTCATCTTTCGCCGAAGCAACGTTTTTTACTGCAGTTTTTCTGAAGCATAATGTTTACTTGGTTTTCTGCAGCATTATTGCGATTAACTTTTTCTTCAGAATAGTCTGTGACAGTTTTTCTGGAGAAAAACGAACGACCTTGTAAAGTAGCGTTTGTATTCGTCGCCCCCTGGGATAGTATAATAGTTTGTTCCGCAGTGTATCTCTCGACAGAGGGGGGCTCGCGTGCTCCAACATTATAATGAGCCAGTACAAAATGCTGCAGAAAAAGTGTCCAGAACATGCAGGAAGGTCAACAACTGATCGTCACAATTCATTTCATATAGGATGTTGCATGCACTGCATACATTACGGTAGGCATGGCACCTTGGCTTGCAAATCCCAAAATGTGGACTTAATCGGATATGGGTCCTCAACTATCTGCTAACGGGACCCTACAATTGGGTCCTTAGCCGAACTTGACAGATCAAAAAGGTTGGAGTCGATGTAAGCATCTTATCGGACCCTGGGTCGAACTAAGAATATTGATCCAACTCTCGCTTTTTCTCCGTGTCTGTCCTGTCTGTCTTTCTGTCTGTCTGTGTCTCTTATTGATTTTATTCTCATTTATTAGAATTTTGTTTTAGATGTAAGGACTGATTGCTGGACATGTTAATTATTTAAATTGTACTGTAGTTAACTTAGCTTCTATTTCTACTTGTTATTGAGTTAACCCTCAATGGGCGAGGGCCTGATGAAAAAAAGAATGTTTGCATTGCTGATTATGTCACCTTCAAAAAATAAAGTGCAATGCAATTCAATTCAATTCTCTCTCTCTTGTATGTACCGTTGCCTGTGTGCATGGTACACGGTGATCGAGGGTGTTTCCCAAAGGTGCCGAGTTTAGCGCGGTGGTGAGGTCAGGTGTCAACGAGTCAATGAGTCGGCTCCTTTCCTTATCGCAAGTCATTAAGGGGACCTTCGTTACACCTCTGGCGGTCGTGGGGCGTACGGCACTCGTAATGCTGTTCCATTCTGTTTGCGTCACGGTCTTAAAGGTGCCTTTTTGAATTCCCATAGAAACCTTTTGATAAATTGCCGAAGATCCGTCCTGACTTACTTTCTTAAACAAACACAAACAAACAAACAAACAAAAGAGAAAGACAGGTTTTTTTGTTTTTAGCGCATGGCCAGTTATTTTTTCTATTCTACCTGTCATAAAGACTAGCAAGCTACGTTTAAGTGGTTTAAGTGCAGATCTTTGTGATGAGACCGTTTATCGTCATATAACTGGTATTAAAATAAACGGCCTCATCACAAAGATCTGCAATCACACGCATCTGCTAGTTTTTTTTTATAGCACGGGTAGAATGGTACGTTTGAAGGCCTTTGTGGACGTACAGAATTGATCATTTACATTCCTGGATTTTTACACAGAACAAGAGCATCCTTCAGAATTGATAATTTACATTCCTGGATTTTTACACAGAACAAGAGCATCCTTCAGAATTGATAATTTACATTCCTGGATTTTTACACAGAACAAGAGCATCCTTCAGAATTGATAATTTACATTCCTGGATTTTTACACAGAACAAGAGCATCCTTCAGAATTGATAATTTACATTCCTGGATTTTTACACAGTACAAGAGCATCCTTCAGAATTGATAATTTACATTCCTGGATTTTTACACAGAACAAGAGCATCCTTCAGAATTGATAATTTACATTCCTGGATTTTTACACAGTACAAGAGCATCCTTCAGAATTGATAATTTACATTCCTGGGTTTTTACACAGTACACGAGCATCCTTCCACTTCAACGAAAACCAAATATCAGCAGCCTGGCCGCTTTCTGTGCAGAGTGGGACAATAGTTTTGCTCAATTATCCTTTTTAACTGACACTTGATATTGTCGCTCGCAGCGGAATATCTTTGGCAGAAACCCGCCAGGCTTCTCATTTTCGGTGCCGGTCGAATTGAAAGAATGCTCATATTCCAGGTGGGAGTCTGGGCAGAATGTGACGATGAACATGATCGTGGGAAGGCCGGCAGCTTTAAAGGTAGAAAACTCTATTCATCATGTTTCCGAAACTGACCTGGCTAGGTGGCGAATGAGTAACTTTGTACCGTATACAACTTTGAATATTGATTCTGAAACGTGAGGCACGCGCACACAGACACGGAGACAAGTAGAAAGACAAGTCAGGCAGAGACAGACAGACAGAGAGACAGACAGACAGAGAGACACAGACAGACACACACACAACTAACATCAACTGTTGACACGTTCCTCAACACAACAAATCACAAACTTCACATAAGAATGAACATAATGTTTTTAATTACAGACACCTTGTTTTATTGTAACGAATGATTTTCTTTAATACACATACTTATATACAAACACATCATGTATTATGTTTATTTTAACACAGTTGAGTTAAAAATAAAGATGAACATAATTGCACTATAATTTTCAAGCGAATGTCGGGCCATCATTTACAGTACATCCTGAAAATATGGACTCAAATTGTTTTGCGCAGACAAGAAACAAAAACATTGCAGATACTCGACAACAATATTGATATATTTCTGAAACTTGAACACTGTCATAGTTCGGTTGTAAAACAAACGTCAACGCTGCTACACAAAAAACAAAACGTTATCACATCTAAGAATGTAAACTAGCGATCAAGGTAAAAGTAAGAGCAAGTTCTACTGGTAAATAACACGTCATGGAGCACACACAACTGATACGTGTACACTGTACAGTCACCTAAAGGATCATATCAAAAGTAAATCACTAAATTACGGTCACCACAAAATCCCTGTTTATTTACGTTTGGCAACTATCAGACAAGCCAAAGGAAAAAGTACACAGGTGTTTATTAAATGTGTTAACCACAAAATAGCTGTTCTGTTAAGGGTTAAAAGAAAATAACTTTTTTTTACCAGTTGAGTAATACAGCAAGCAGCTGGCTCTAGTTTGGCATAACAAGTAACTTGTAAGACCCTTTAAAAATGTGACTTCGATGTGAATTTTTTCATTGATATCAATTGTCATACCACACATTAATACCTGCGTTTATATGCCACCTTGATGTTAGAATTACTGACCGAAAGGTAATATGTGCAAAATAAATGGTGTCTCTTTCGTGAGTTTAAATGAACTCAGCAAAAAAAATTGCGACACTTTTTATACACAAACTAAACAATTCATGCCTGTGTTATTTCGTTCAAACTTTCTATGCCTTTAAAGGAACATGACCTGGCTATTTGGCAACATTTTTAGAGTGAAGATTTTTTTCACAGGGGTCACGTGACAACTGCTCAAATGAGGTTACCCAAAACTGATAAAATGACACGGGTATGATTTTATTTTCGCAGTACAAAAAAGCTCTGCAGTAGTTTTTTGGTCGAGTTTACATCAGCTAAGGTACAGGCTGCTGTAATGTATCGCAAAGAAATATACGATCCTCCTGTGACCTTAAAAAATACAACTAAAAAAAAGCCCACCAAATATTTTTTGTTGGTGGTGGGGTGGGTTGAAGACTAACATTGACTTCAAAGTGGTACACTTCGACAATGTGGCCTTGATCGTTGCTTGAAAAAACAAACAAACCACACACACACACCTCCAAAACATCTTTGTGTGATACTCTGTGTCTCCAGTGGCAGGTTGTCGTTGCTTAGCACGAGTACGACTCTCTGTCATGGTTAATAAAAAAGGGTGATTCAAATTGTCAGCATTCGGGTAAATAAGATTATGGGTCCATGGGCACGCAAACAATTTTGACATTCAACCTTTTAGCAATCCTAATTTTTATTCACTTCTCTCCTCTCCTTCATAAAAGATTAAGTATTAGTAACAATACTGTTGATGTTGATGTTTGACATACAAGCCCATATTTTCTATCATCTCCTTCGCTTCATTTCTCCGTTTATTTTAGGATAATTTGGCACAGGATATTGCACTAAAGGGATTGACCAAAGATGTGATAAGACTTAGTGTAGTTTCAGAAGACATACAGGAGAGTAAACTCTCGCTGTCTTTTAGAAATCTGAGAAGAATAGGTCTAAAAAGAGAGGACATCGTACGGCGAGAAAGGTTTGTGGACATACAAGATTAAAGAAAGAAGACTCTCTCTCTTTTTAGAAATCTAAGAAAACTAGGCGTCAAAAGAGAAGGCTTCCCATGTGAAGATAATTTAAGAGTTTGTGTAGACAATTCTCTGAAAGAAGTCTTAAACTGGAAGGGAACTTGATGTATTAGTAACTACAATGTACTGCACAACTGTCAGCTCTGACCCTGCAGATAATTTAAAAAGCGGTTATGTTAAAACAGAAACAAACAAACACACAATCAACATTTTCTACGATTGTAATGTATGATATATATAATATATTAAACCCAACCAAACAAACTCACCATCAGCCAAGCAAACAAACAAACAAACAAACATGTTTAACTTGTACCAGAGTTATTCTTCTGCACATGTAAAATAAACAGAGTACAATTCGACTCGAGATAAGCCCAGATCGCACACAATCATATACAATGAACATCATATTTAACTCAAAAGCACCAGAGAAAAAAGACACAAATGCAGCAGTAGGTTAGTTGACTGAGATGATTACAAAGGAACCCGCCTTTTAAGACCTCCAACATCTACTTTCTTTCTTTCTTTATTTGGTGTTTAACGTCGTTTTCAACCACGAAGGTTATATCGCGACGGGGAAAGGGGGGAGATGGGATAGAGCCACTTGTCAATTGTTTCTTGTTCACAAAAGCACTAATCAAAAATTTGCTCCAGGGGCTTGCAACGTAGTACAATGTATTACCTTACTGGGAGAATGCAAGTTTCCAGTACAAAGGACTTAACATTTCTTACATACTGCTTGACTAAAATCTTTACAAACATTGACTACATTCTATACAAGAAACACTTAACAATGGTAAAAAGAGAAACAGAATCCGTTAGTCGCCTCCTACGACATGCTGGGGAGCATCGGGTAAATTCGTCCCCCTAACCTGCGGGGGGCTACTAAAAATCAGGTCTTAAAAACAGAGGGAGTCTAAAAATTGAGGTAAATTTACCGAGGTTATGAAGAGAAGATCTGTGAAAGCAAAGTCTGCGAAGGAGGAGTGAGTCTTACAAGGGGGGTTCCACTGTACGAGTCGTAAACATTAAAGTTCACTGATGACCAGCGACGAGACGTAAAGCACTTCCTTTTATATTGCTACAAATAAAACTCGCACCTGCGAAGCACAAGAATTATTTCACATGATTGTCAAATCAAATAATCACTTGAAAAACAAATCCTTCGAAAATGAAAAGGGTGGGATGAAAAGCATACAACATCCTTACTGAACACAATTAGTAGTAAGCCAGAAAACTGCCTATAATCATGTTTTATTTACCTTTCAAATAAATAAAAACTTGGCAATGAATCCTTTTCTTCCATTCAATGTTGAAAAAAATCCTTTCATTTAATAACATTCATTTATTACACATGCATTTATTTTAAAATGATATAAATAGAATTAAAATCAAATGTTTTGCTTTTTGATTCATACAATAGTTAAATAAACCTAGATGAATTAAGCAACTTGTAGATTAAGGTTTGAGGCCAAGCAGCCGTAAGGCGAGAATATGTCAAATAACCTTTTAAACACATTTATTGTAAAGAAACATTAACAAATCATTGAGGGGAAATGGAAATTTAAGCTACTTTTCAAAACACATCTTATCAACTTTCCTGAAACGAAGATGCTTGAAATAATTTAAATCATAACTTCTTTGTGTCTGTATACCTCTCTTTTCTCCTGATCTCTTTATTTTTTCTATATAGGCTTGTATTTATTTCATATTTTCAAAGAACACGGCGGACATGTGTGGGATTCTCAAATCGTTTTTTTACTGACATTACTTATAGAGCTCTGGTCTAAAAGACCTCCTTTCTCATGCTGATTTAAAAAAAAAAAAAATTCAGCAAGGGCTTTGAAATGTATAAAAAGATTGTAAGTGTATGTAAAAATCCAATTCTCTGTAAATGAACTGTGGATGATATGGACAATCAACAATGTACACATTCACTTCAATGTTGTAATGATAAAGCATAACAAATGTCATGGATTTCAGTTTATGATATGGCAAGAAAAGGAAAGATTGCACACAAAATGAGAACAAAATTTGGCAAGCAGGATTAGGGCTACCATGCACGATTAAAAATGAATAATTGAGCAGAAACTAGGGATACAGGCATGGCTACAGATGAAGCAACCCTAAACATACAAACTGATTCACATGGCAGAAAAACAGCCAAGAAATTAAATATCATTTTCAATTTTCGGGACTTACAGCATTACTTAAAGAAAGCAGGGGAAAAGCATATACAAAACAACAATAACAAGAAGAAACAAGTCGCGTAAGGCGAAATTACTACATTTAGTCAAGCTGTGGAACTCACAGAATGAAACTGAACGCACCGCATTTTTTCACAATGACCGTAGTCCGCCGCTCGTGCAAAACGCAGTGAAACTGACGAGCCTGTTTAGCGCGGTAGTGGTTTCGCTGTGCTGCATAGCATGCTTTTCTGTACCTCTCTTCGTTTGAACTTTCTGAGCGTGGTTTTAATCCAAACATATCATATCTATATGTTTTTGGAATCGGGAACCAACAAGGAATAAGATGAAATTGTTTTTAAATCGATTTCGGAAATTTTACTTTAATCATAATTGTTATAGTTTTAATTTTCAGAGCTTGTTTTTAATCCAAATATTACATATTTATATGTTTTTGGAATCAGAAAATGACGAAGAATAAGATGAACGTAAATTTGGATCATTTTATAAAAAAACAATTTTAATTACAATTTTCAGATTTTTAATGACCAAAGTCATGAATTAATTTTTAAGCCACCAAGCTGAAATGACACACACACACAGACACACACACACACACCACGACCCTCGTCTCGATTCCCCCTCTATGTTAAAACATTTAGTCAAAACTTTTTTTTTTCCCCCGTCCTTACACCTGTTCCTTGTCCCGTTGTGCTCTCACACCACCCCGTCCTTGCACTCGCTGCTCCAACCACCTCTGAATTTCGTTCTGCTGCCAGACTAATGTTGATTTTACAGACGCTCCAGGGGGGAGGGGATGTCGGGTCGCTGCGGCGGGCTACCCTCTGCAGATGACACTGCACTTCTGCTGAGTCACTTCGACGATGTTCAGTAGTGCGTCTGTCCCGAGCTAACGGACGCAGCCCACTACCTACTATGCCCCCTACTAACGACATTGACTTTTAAGTCGCGGAGCCAGACTGAGGGAGCGTTTCCAGGTGAGAGACAATTGACGTCAGGATAATCCATTTCACAGGATGTTGGAACATTTAGCTACAAAACTGAGCATTGGTTATTTCTTGAATACAATAATGATTTATCTTATGATTAAGATGCAAAGTATAAAAATAGGTTATGACAATGACAATATTTAATTGCACAAAAATTCCAAGAATTTACTTCACAAAAACGGCTGGATAAAAATTGTTAACAAAAGCTGATTTCACAAGTAAAGTAATCTTGGTAGTTTCAAAATATATCGATCGACATTTATATAATGAAGTAAATGTAAATTTGGGAGCTTGCGTGCGTGTGCACATGCCCACATACATTCATACACATATAAATTGCTTGCATGTATGTGTGACAATGTGCACTTTTAGTGCCCTTACAGCCAAGTGCCCTAACAGACTTTCGCCCTTACAGCCAAGTACCCTAACAAACTTTTGCCTTTACAGCAAGTGCCCTAACAAACTTTCTGCGCCTTAGCAGACGACACAAACTTCTAGTCTACACAGCTTATTTACATCTGAGCGGCGGCCATGGTTTATTCCGCCTAAAATCTATTTTTAGATTGATTGAGTTGCACGTACTAGTTTCTGTAATCTAAGGCTATATATTACTTTTAGATGTCAATAATGAGTGGATATAGACATTATGTTGCTGTATGTTCGTGCTTAAGTACTTTTTAAGGCCCTGTTGTTCCTTAAATTTAGCTTTAATGTTCGATCAGCTTCGACCCAAACCTTCGACGCTATCTGAGTGTTAGCGCCAGTAGGTGATGGCTGGAATTCCTTTATTATCTCCATAATGGTAACTTTTTCCATAAATCTAACCTAGTGCACTCTATTTCTATTCCCTTAAGATACTTTTTGAGTTAACGTGCATTAATAAATATTTGGATTAAGTAAAGCAAAGTTTTCATCAGTTTGACCGGTGTCTCGCTATGTGACGTCACGCGCGTCATTTCGACGACGTGTGTTTCTTTCTTTGTCAAGTTTTACGTCACATAACTTGTCATAAGTTCCATTTTAGCGCAAGTATGACACATGTATGGAAAGTTCAGGAGTTCATTTTGTAATGGAGTGAATTCTATTTGGTACAGGGAGTGGTTTATTTTAGCAATCTTTATTTTTCTGGGTTTCCATCGTTAATCGGTCATTATTTATGAGTAATTAATCATAATTACTTTTTGATCGGGACTTCCAAAGTTATATTTTATAACATGATTTAAAAGTATTTTTCACACTGGTTTTATAGCAACAAACCGATTTCAAATGTATGCATTTTTACTAAAGTTATCAGCTGCCAAAAATTCTAAACAAACACAAATTTGGCTAGCATACGGTTGTAGACAGCCGTTCTGGGAGTATTCGAGATCCGCTTCCAGAGCAGTCTGCGTTGACAGTATAAATAGCATCGGATATCAGTATCAGTATTCAGTTCGTGTCTCGACTCCGCTGACAGCTGACCGCTGACCACTCGCTGCAATAGACTTAGCCTTGATTTCAGAGTATTGTGGTACACTACATGCAAACACAAAAGTAAGTATTACTTTACTAACAGAAAATGCAGGTAAAAAAAAAAAGAAGAGATGAAGAGAAACAAAACAAAAACCTGCACAACACACAGAAAATGGAACAGCTATGACTCAGTTTTGAAAACCCAAACAAAACGCTACACAAAATAACAAATAAATCTCATTAAAGGTACTGAACTTGTCAAATCCAGGTGCACGGAGCCCCTGGGGCTTTTAGTAATACCTCAGCCAGCTATCCGTTAGAAGAACTACCAAGTTTCATTGACTTGCACCCAAAGAGTCAAGAACTGCGATTTTTTTACGAATTAATTTCGTACTCGGACCCGGCTGGTCTTGACCTATTTTTGGATCTAAATTTAGATCAGGTAGCTCACCACATCATGCACAAAAAGACACGTCACTAAGCAAACTATGTCAGACGTCATCATGAGTTTGTGTAAACCAAAATGGAGGCCGGAATCACCCAGTTGAATCGAACTACGACCAAACACCACGTAATAACTAGGTTAATTTATGCACTCGCGTGAACAAGAAACTGTCGAGCTTCACAGATGTCGTCGTTGGGTAATTTTGGGTTTGTTTTACTACCATAGGAGGATTTTTGAACTGTAAATGCACTCAGCTGTAACAAAAGCGCAAAACGAAGGCTGTGAGCTGCACTGTGCCTTTAACCATAGCTTTTCACTCATCGAAAACTTGGTGAAAAACAACCTCCTTTAGCAGGACTAATCATTATTAGAAAATCGACAATGTACTTCCTGGCCAAACAATTCCATGTGTAAATTTAAAGGGGGCTAAAAATGTGTATAAGAAGAAGATTAAAGGTCCTTGTCTACATTTTTATACCGAAATCGCCATTTGACCATTAAAATGCAGAGTCTATTATCTACAATTATCAACAATACACCGCCCTTTCGATCAGGAAAGACGAAGCCAGTGTAGCCGTTTGAAAATTCATTGTAGTATTCCAGCGTAGTACTCATAGTAGGATATCCTTATTTGGAAAATGCCAAGCGCAAAACTCGTCTCAAATCCCGTTAATTTCGTGCGTTTAAAAAAAAGCGTGGACAGCGCTCCAGTGTCAAACTGTTCCTGCACTCGTTTGGGCGTGGCTATAAGCATAGTGACATGAATTTGATTGGTCAGTATTTTTAGGCGAAGCACATGTTCTCAGCAAACAGAAAACAAAATAGTGGAAGCGTGAGTCACGCTACCCAAAAATAAAATCTTTTTTTACATATATTTTTTTTTCTATAACTTTTTTTCCCATGGTTCATTCATCATCTGACATAACTTTTTAGCGAAATCTAACCATAAGATTATTGAAAAAAAGCAAAAATGTAGACGACCACCTTTAAGTATACATGTACTTTTTAGCATACTTAATCATATTTTTTAGACACAGTTTAGCCCCTTTAACATTTTGGAAATGGTTCTCCATTTCAGACACTTAATTGTTACTAATCTACATCTGCCAATAAAAACCAACAAGTATATAAAGGTCGATTTACAAGCCCCACAGATGAGGTCACTTTGATGCACAGTTAGGACTTGGTTATTTAATACTGCTAACAAATATAAAGATTATTGGCCACTCATAGTTTTTCGTTATAAATATGTGATCATGTTTGAGATGTTTTAAAGCCATCTTGAATTGACTTGACTTGATTTCACTTTCCTCGGTGATGTGTGACTGATGAAAATTTAAAGAAATCATTAAATAGCAGAACACTTTTATCTTCTCTGCGAATAAAACTTGTCAAAAACAAAACAACGTATATAAATAAAACAAAACAATGAAGGTATCACTCTGTCTCTTCTGTCATTAACGACCTCTTCAAATGAAGCAACAATTGTAAACAATGATTATGAAAAACAGCTGATGCCATGGGAATGCAAAAGACAAAACAAAACACGACCACTGATAACACTGTAACAAGCAATAGATTTTTTTCATGAATGAACTGATATGGAACACAATGCTCAAAAGAACATTTATACGCATGGTAAGCTCAACACTTGTAGATCCAGTAGAAACGAAAAAACTGTCAACAAATTCTGCCCAGATTTTTGTAAGACAGGCATCTAATTCCCATGTTAGATAAGAAGGTATCCCTCGATGCTCAAAAGAATGTTCAAAAGAACATTAATATGCCTGGTAGGCTCAACACCTGTACATCAAATAAAAATACAGGAACTGTCAAGCAATTCTGCCCTGATTTTTTAAGATCGGCATTGAATATATCTTCAATTTAAGGTGAGAAAGTATCCCTTCCTGCAGGTGCTAAGGATACATCTTTTCATCTCAAACAACATATCAAGAACTGCTTCCCTTGTATCCTATACAATCACAGTTGCTGAAAATGAACCTGATATCCACATACCATTACCAAGAACAACATACAACTGTCACCTCACAAATGATAGTGATAGACGAATTTCTATGACTGATTAAGAAATCTTCATGAAATATTCTCAAAGTTCATTGAAGAACGATCCAAAATACCAACTGCCCACATTCAACAACAAAAGAGGGCAATACTATCGAACACATTTTGTTCTCACAATGGATCCTGAGCAACTAAATGACACTGACATCAAACCTCCATTCACGACACATGATTGTGAGCAACACTATAGAACATCAACAATGGTTTTTCAGTTGCGTTGTCACCACCACACGGCTCCTAAGAAACACCAGACCCAGGCAAGAGCGAGAGAATCACTTCACAGGTAGGATTCCCGGACACACGACGTCAGACGTCCGTTTCAGAGGTCATGTCAAGAGCAACGTCTGACTCGAACACATCGTCAGAGCGTGAAGAGTGAGAACTGGAGGCATGACGACTTCCCGCCTCCTGTCGCTGACCTAAACTGCCCACGGTGGATGACCGCGGCGTGCCGTGAACAGCCTGCAGACGAGCGCGATTGGCGTTCAGGCTACCCACGGTGTCCTCTGTCTCCTCTTCCTCTTCTTCGAAGACGTCAAGGTCATCGCCTAGGTGAGCTATGTCGGACTGCTCCGCACTTCGTTTGATGGTGTAGAGGTCCTTATCACCTGGGTACACTTCCGCTTCGTCCTCCAGGTGACAGATATCGCTGTGCTCCGCTGATCGCTTCATCCCCAGCTTGGGCGGGAAGTTTTTTGAAAAAATGCTCGACTCCGACTGACAGTGTACAAAGGGGTGGGGCAGGGGATTGGGGGAGGTGGCTGCATCGAGAGGCCCAGACTTGAGCGACAGATCCACCGAGGGGGTTAAGGGTTTGGAGGAGGATGGATTCGAGAAGGGGGAGGGACCAGGGGAAGTGAGGGAGGGCGAGGGGCCATCCCCTATCCGTGCTGAATTGGGTGCCGACAGTTGTGTCTGTAGCAAAATGTGAGAGGCCTGGAACCTAATGGGGGGGTGGTATGCCCCATGAGGGTAGCCAGTGCTGGCCTGGGAGTAGTGCAGGTTGGGGTGCTCGTATTCGCCTTGCGTTGTCTCTACCGGGGAGTGACGTGCACATGTCTGGATGTCGGACAGGCCTGCAGTTGTCGCCACACTGGGCGCAGAGTTATGCACAGTCGATACGCCCACAGTGGTTGGGTTTCCAGTTGGGGGACAACTTGGCACAGAACCGTCAAGATCCACCACAACGTGCGGTTCTTTTCGCCCAGGGGAGTTGGCAGGGTTTTTGTGAGGTGGCTGGGGGTTAACACCGTGGGAGGGTAGAACTGACGGGTCTGTTCTTTTGCACTCAGACTGACTGTCATCGGACAACTGGTCCACAATGTAGGCAGGGGTTGAGAGACCCGGCTGCCCGTTGCTGACCACTTTGTCCTTGAAACCAGGAGCTGGCTGACCGGTAGAGTCACCGGTCGCTTCACTGACGTCCTCCACACTTAGCCTGTTCTTGGCTTTGCCCGGACTCAGCTCCACGTGGACACCGTCTATCTTGGCCGGAGGGCTGGTCAGGGAGTTACGAAACGAATTCTGCGATGGGGGGCTGTGAAGTGACCGTCTCAGACTGTCTCGCAAACTCTCGCTATGACTCAGTTCCCCCACCACGCCCGATGCCACCGAGCCACTGAGGATCCCCGAAGCAATGGACAGTGCCTCGGGGCTGGCCAGTGGGGCCTGAACAGGTTCAGAGGTCAGAGGTAGGGTGAACTGCGGCTTGATGATGATGGCTGACGACTCGTCCGTGCTGGGGATGCTTGCTGATTTAGCGCTACTTGCTGGAACCTGTCGCATGATACAAATAGCATGTAAGCTAGAGTCTGATCATTTTAATTGTTAGGCATATCGAGCTTTCTCATTCTGTAGAAAAGACGAAACAGAGTTAAAATTAAAAATATTAGGGTCAATCAAAGCAACCAAGCAAATGACTGCCACTCTTCATTGTTTCAGACCCTTCATTTTCTTCTGGCACACTCCCTACTGGAATGTTTTCAAATGACCAGAATTTATGCTTTAGACAAAGCTATACATACACCCATGAATTTGAAATACAACTGCCGCCACTGAGGACGTTAAATCTGAAATTCATCAAGTCACCTGTGAGTGCTGTATCTGCTGCGCAGCCTGGTCCCAGCTCTCTGCCTGTTTGTCCCTCTCTGGTCCCCCCGTGGGGGGATGACGCAATGTGACAGGGGAGGTGAAGCTGGTCTCCAGAAAGCCCTGGGCCTGGCTGGGGGAGGGGGTGGCACTCGATGACTCCGACAGCTGCGAGAGGAAGGCCTGCCGTTCAGCTTGTGTCATAGAGCGCATGGGTTTCTGAGGACCAACGCGCTGCAGTACCTGTAGGATGGGATGAGATTGGTGTGTCATTTGAGGAGTTCAATATAATTTTCAGAATATAGAAAGGAGGACTGTGATATGAATGCTGTTTTTATATGTTATACTCTTACTTTCTCCCAAGCGCAAGACAAATTCTTCTATGAAAATTGAAGCCAATAAAATTTGAGTTGAGTTGAGTTGAGTTGGACTAAATGAGTACATGTACAATGGTGTCAAAGAGAAAGTAGTACATGGAGATCCAAAGCATCACATACTACACGATAAAGTAATCAAATAGACGGAATAATAAAAGTGAAGTAGTAAACAAAAACCACACACACACCAGAAAATCATCGATAGAAAAAAGTACCTCATACATTCATGTCAGAGTTTGGTGGGTTACAGAAACAGGAACATACCAAGCATGCATCCCCCAAAAGCTGTGTAAAAACGGTCATACGGTAAAATTCGTGGGAGTTTCAGCTCGTGAACGAAGAAGAAGAAGTGGATGAGACTGAAGGGACCTGCTAATTATTTATCATTAATTGCTTGCTCTATCAGAAATGTTGCTAGGATTCATTTTTTTCATGAAAACTGATGAAATAGCAAAGAAAGTGTCAGGACTTTTCAGTTCCTAGCATCACCTTTCCTTTTTTTAATTTTTTAATTTTTTTTTTATTGACCTCAGTTGCATGCAGGCTGCTTCAACCCTGAGTTGTTTTGCCTTTTTTCTTCTTCTTTTCTTTCTTCTGTTTTTTGTTGTTGTAAGACATCACCTTTCCGCTATAATGAAAAGTAAAGCACATTTTTGACAATGTGGATAAGATTCAGTCCGTAGCTGACAGTCGACATTAAATGACATCGATCTTGCTCTTTGAAAAGAGACAGAAGTAATAAAAGAAATCTAAACCTTTTCCAGTGAGTCCAGCACATTGTCAGGCATGTGGTCGTTGACCATTGTGGGCGACACCAGCACTTCGTCAAAATCGCCATTGTTCACCCAGATTGCCTGGTAGATGGCTTCAGTAGTCTTACACGCACTGCAACAGAACAATTTACACAATCAGCATCAAGTTGACAAATAAGAGCTGCTGTAGATTACAAATTAACAGTGAATATCTCAATTTATCCCTATTAAGAGCGCCACAAACCTGAGAAAATCAGTTCTTAAAATGGAGGGAATCTTTGTATGTACATGTACATAAATTGATAATACATGTGTAAATCTGGAGAAAAAAACAACAGGACTTAAGGGGGATAAAATTTCAAATCACACAGTCACTCAGGGTATGACACTTTGGTTAACAGATCTGAAGTCGGTAAATACTATGTATCCATTCACACATACACATCGAACTGTTCTGTGAAGCAGCAGTTTTTTATTTTATTTTGCAATCAATCAACATCATGGGTCAGAAGTCAACATTATCACAAATACCACTTTGCAACTGCATAAAAGTAAAGCAGAAGAACAAGAGAGAAAAAAAACACACACACACAGAAACAACATCAGTGAATCTGATCAAGCACTTTGGTAGAGCGTGTCAGTGTCAAACAAGCATGGCTGTTGAAGGGAGATAATAAAACAAAACCCTATCACATGTGTATACACACATTTGCTTCCCTTCATTTATACTTCATTATTATTCAGTCAAGCTGCCTGTGCCAACTTCACTGAACGTACAGCTTTGTATAAACAACTGTTACATCTTTACAGATACTAAATGCATACTATATTATTCTTTGCCATGATCAATGTACAGGTATCCCTTATAACCAGTGATAAGTCTACCCTTTTATAAACCAGTACTTTTCAGTTAACATTTGAAAGTCCTTGCATGAGCTTTGTAAAACATGCTTGAAACTTTCACATCATAGTTCATAGTTGTTGCTGTTATATGATGCCAACATAGCAAAATATAACCCTCTCAACTAGCACATACACACAAGAATAAAAATGAAAGATGAAACAGAAGAACAAGAAATGGATTTAGAGCAGACCTGTTAACCATTGTAAAACTTCAAGTGTAGCAATTTAATTTGTGTTTGTTATTTTCAGCATAGCAAAGGCGTTTTGGTGTAGCATTGTCCAACAATTATTCGTATATATCCACATTTAGGCTACTTTACGCAAGTGTATATACATTTTTAAAATGATTATTTGGAGAAAAAAAGCAATAATGGCCAATAGAAAGTGTCTGCAGTGCCACTTTTCGGTGTTTTATGGCACTAATTCTGACCGCTACACGGAGTGAGAATCAGAAATGAGTACCAGGGCTCACAAGAAAGAGCAAACTGTTGCCATTGCTTGTGTTTATTTGTTTGAGCGTAGCAATTCTAAGCTTGGCGTAACAGCAATGTGCCTTAAAAAGGTAGGTCGATCTGTAAGAGGAAGGAGAAAACTCAGATAGCCAACCTTTTACTTGGGATGTGACTGCGCACAACATGAATCATCTTTCCTGGCGGGTAAAGAGCCATATGAGCGGACAATCCTATGGCGGAATTGCTGGGATGAGCCGTCACATCTCGCTCAAGGTCAGTATGACCTTCATCGAAGAATCGTTCATTGTCGCAGCAACAGAAGCCTTTGGAAATTATGTTCCACTGCCAAGAGAGAAAAACAGTATGTATGTAAGTCACATTGTATATTATTTTTCCCCATAAAAAATAATTACATATATATATGCAGTTGAATAAACAAGCACCCAAAAATAGATGTGTGAACAGTACACTACATTGGGGTGTGCACGTTAAAGATCCCACGATTGACAAAAGGGTCTTTCCTGGCAAAATTGTATAGGCATAGATAAAAAATGTCCACCAAAATACCCGTGTGACTTGGAATAATAGGCCGTGTAAAGTAGGATATGCGCCGAAATGGCTGCGATCTGCTGGTCGATGTGAATGCGTGATGTATTGTGTTAAAAATTCCATCTCACACGGCATAGATAGATCCCTGCGCCTTGAGTCCGAGTCTGGAGATACGCGCGCGATATAAGACTTCATATAACAGTATAACATCAAATTAAGTAAATGTATTTGTCATTAAAATAACATGTTAAATGATTTTACATTGCAACACAATAAAATCACATTGTAGACTGGTATTGCCATTCAAAATTGTATTGATGCAGCGGGCGGGGATGTAGCTCAGTCGGTAGCGCGCTGGATTTGTATCCAGTTGGCCGCTGTCAGCGTGAGTTCGTCGCCACGTTCGGCGAGAGATTTTATTTCTCAGAGTCAACTTTGTGTGCAGACTCTCCTCGGTGTCCGAACACCCCCGTGTGTACACGCAAGCACAAGACCAAGTGCGCACGAAAAAGAACCTGTAATCCATGTCAGAGTTCGGTGGGTTATAGAAACACAAAAATACCCAGCATGCTTCCGCCGAAAACGGCGTATGGCTGCCTAAATGGCGGGGTAAAAAACGGTCATACACGTAAAATTCCACTCGTGCAAAAAACACGAGTGTACGTGGGAGTTTCAGCCCACGAACGCAGAAGAAGAAGAAGAAGTATTGATGCAGTAACTACATTCTGCAGCACTTATTTTTCATTGAAAACAGACATCTTTCTGTCACACTTCATCTCAATAAGACAGGCATGCAATTGTAACATTACATGAGTTCTTGTTCAATTCCTTGCAAACATGTAGGTACTTTACCACCAAAACTACCCAAATGCTTAACTTGCAAAGTTAAAACATCAAAATGTCTGACCTTCGACTTTTGACTGCTTTTGATAAGATTTATAATGTCTGTCCGTAGCATCTCTAGCTGAGGCAAGCCAATCCTGCAACAAAAACTAACATGGTAAATTATAGGTAATTTGCTACCACAAATTTAATGCTGACATATGCAGCACAAAAAAAAGAAGAAATCACATTCATCTGCTTAACAACATTTGTACATACAATGTAAACTCTTTTGAATGTATATGCTGATAGGTCGATAAATCCAAACACATATCATTTAAATTTCTTCCAAAACATGAATTCATTTTGTTTTTTATTGTCTCAACTTCACAAGAAGAAAAGTACTGCACATCTCGATCTTGGGCATGTATTCAAAGCTTGGAGTGCAAGCAAAAGATTAATACTGACCTGGGCACAATATCTTTTCCAACAACAACCGATGTGATGTATGACTTTGTTTCTTCTACACACGGCAGTCTGAAACAGTCGACAATAGACATCTTTGAATGATTAACCCACGTAGCCAAAGGATACACAGAAATATAACTGTGTGACAGATAAGCTGGTAAAGTTTATGTGGAAACAGAGGTATACACACACACACATATACAAACAGGCAAAAACAAAAAGACAGAAAAAAAGACAGGGAGAAACTCACTTAAACATTTACACACATACAGACACAGACATGCACGCACACACACGCAAATACACACAGACATGCAGACACAGACACACACGACAGCCAATAAGTCAGTCATATAGCCGCACATCCATCCATTGAGTCATCCACATCTTGACCCCAGCAACAAACAGTACAGACTTACGTGAGCAGACCACCAGGCGGAGAGAAGGCATAGCAGTGGAGAGTGGGATACTGTTCCTTGAGCAAAATGGCCAGAATAGCCGCTGTCCCCGCTCCTAGAGAATGGCCCACACACACCAGGTCGTACTTCGCTACGTCCCGACCCTAGCACCAAACACACAGGCAAATAGTATTGTCAGCTCATGAATATCACCCTTGAGACGGATATCACTTCAAATATAAATTTTACATTTCAGAACACAGAACAAACAATTAGATGGTTTGTGATGAAAGATACACGATTCTGAATTAAGATTAAAATGTTAACTCATTATCTGTTATTAATGCAGGATTTCCACCTGAAGTAGTCATGCATTGTCTAAATGATCTTGGAACACCCACCCTCACACATATGCATTCATGCACACGTTGCACACACACACACACACACAGAGGCACACACACACACACACACACACACACAGAGGCACACACACACACAGGCACACACACACACACACACAGAGGCACACACACACACACAGGCACAGGCACACACACACACACAGGCACACACACAGGCACACAGGCACACATGTAAGAACGCACACACACACATGCACACACACACACACACATGCACACGCACACACACTCACACACACTCACACGCAACAGGATGGATTTTACAACATGAAGTCAGATTCACTAAAAAAAATACTGCCATAATGGAAATAGTTAAATGATTATAGAATTGAACAAAAAAGAATCAACAACTCTTAAATGAGTGATTTTTCTTTCCATAAGAGGCATTGTTTTGGACAAATGAAAGGTATTGTACTGCTCCCAGAAGAAAGACATTGTACAAGTCGCGTAAGGCGAAAATACAACATTTAGTCAAGTAGCTGTCGAACTCACAGAATGAAACTAAACGCAATGCAACGCAGCAAGACCGTATACTCGTAACATCGTCAGTCCACCGCTCACGGCAAAGGCAGTGAAATTGACAAGAAGAGCGGGGTAGTAGTTGCGCTGAGAACGATAGCACGCTTTTCTGTACCTCTCTTTGTTTTAACTTTCTGAGCGTGTTTTTAATCCAAACATATCATATCTATATGTTTTTGGAATCAGGAACCGACAAGGAATAAGATGAAAGTGTTTTTAAATTGATTTCGACAATTTAATTTTGATAATAATTTTTATATATTTAATTTTCAGAGCTTGTTTTTAATCCAAATATAACATATTTATATGTTTTTGGAATCAGCAAATGATGGAGAATAAGATGAACGTAAATTTGGATCGTTTTATAAAAGAAATATTTTTTTTACAATTTTCAGATTTTTAATGACCAAAGTCATTAATTAATTTTTAAGCCACCACGCTGAAATGCAATACCGAAGTTCGGGCTTCGTCGAACAATACTTGACCAAAATTTCAACCAATTTGGTTGAAAAATGAGGGCGTGACAGTGCCGCCTCAACTTTCACGAAAAGCCGGATATGACGTCATCAAAGACATTTATCAAAAAAATGAAAAAAACGTATGGGGATATCATACCCAGGAACTTTCATGTCAAATTTCATAAAGATCGGTCCAGTAGTTTGGTCTGAATCGCTCTACACACACGCACACACACACACACACACACACACATACACACACACATACACCACGAGCCTCGTCTCGATTCCCCCCTCGATGTTAAAACATTTAGTCATAACTTGACTAAATGTAACAAGAAAAAAAGAAGTTTGATTTAAAAATACTAATAAATCTTCTCGTATGTTTTTCCCACATTCTTTTTGAACAAAAAGATAGAAATTAAGCTAGGAATAATAGACAAAAACCAACATTATTTGAAAAAGATTATAATTATCAGAGCTTTGGTACTTAAAACTTCTAGGGTGAAAAAGTTATCAAAAGGACTGAAACCAAAAAGCTATGTCATGCATTATAATCCCTGGTCAATAATCATTCACATTCGGTCACATCTAATTCTTCAGTTCTACAGAGTAATGATGAAATGTTATCCGAATTTAAGAAATGGGGCTCTCCCATTTGAAGAGTTGCCAGATCACTAAAATTCTGGAGACTGTAGCCCTGGAGCCCCAATGCACAAGACTTTTATATGCTCACAGTCATCTACATGTTGCAAATACAAAAAATCCTTTTGCCTCTTGCCATCTTCAGGTCGAACAACGCCTGCTCAGATAAGATATTTTATTTATTTTTCTCATATTATTGAATTTGTATGTCTGTTCATTGCAAGATCATTTGGTCAACGAACTCGTGAATCTTTCGTGTTGTCAAAAAATAAACAAAGTTAAAAAACAAAAGAATTCTGTACTCACCGATACAAGGACAGCACAATAATATTATTGTGCTGTCCTTCTATCGGTGAGTACAGAATTCCTTTTTTTTAAAATTTTTTTTTAACTTTGTTCATCTCACCACAGTCACTTTGTTATTTAGGTTTAAAAAAATAAACATTCAAACAACTGACCTTTCTTGTGTTTTATTTTTAAGGCCTGCATTCTGTCAAAAGGGCATTTCGTTGTACATGTAGTTATACCAATGGCTACAGAGCTACAATTTAGTCACAGCATAGAGGGATACTGCAGACAAGCATCAGATCAATTTAAAAGCGCATCATCATTAACATAATGCTAATGATGTTCCTACTGTAGTTTAGGTTACAGCAATTCAGTGCTAATAAAAGAGAAAAAATAAACAAAGTTAATTGTACAAGATGCTAAAAAAGATAGAGATATTCTATTACAAATCCGAAAGCGACCTTCTACAAAACGCCATGCTGAACAAATTGTAATTAATACAGTAAATAACAACGGTCCCGCTAACAACAGCACAGACTATAGTATACATGTATGTCTGTCTTTTGCATCCTCCCAAGACAGTCAAGCACTGATAAAGTTTATGTCAACTACAGTATAGTTTTCCCAAAACCCATACAAGACCAATTATGTTTGTTTAAAACTTTCTATAAATAAATAAATAAACAAGTAAATAAAAGAAAAAAGAAAAAATATCTTATGAGAAATGTTTATGATGACATTGACTTTGATGTCTGCTTGTCTGTACACAACAACTAAAGAGCTTAAAATGCAAACAGAAAACACAACAGAACAAATCAATTTTTGTAACAACGAGCAACACAAAAAATAAATAAGGGTGAAATTTGATGGTGAGTACAACAATGAGTGAACGCATGATCAGACATTGAGTGTCAGGTTTGCTGGCAGCTTTGACATAACTTTTCCCGCCTGACAGCATACATATGACTCTGTTATAAGTTGCAGTCACAAACTACACTCAACTAAATCATTCCTTCTACAAACATGAACAAGGAATCATCACAGTTCCAAGTACATGTACAGTGCATATTTGTTGTACACGTGTGTGTGCATGTTTGTGTGTGTGTGCGTGTGTGTGTGTGTGTGTGTGTGTGTGTGTGTGTGCGTGTGTGTTACTGCACAATAGTTTACCTGCAAGCATGCATGTAAATGTGAATTGTTTGTAAACCGTTCTACTTGTCACTATACAATGTATTATACAATATGTATCAGAGAATTTAAAACAAAAATCCATAGTAGTTTCCCTCCTGTACAATACCAAAACAAGAAGACAACAATTTTTCTTTTCTGTCACAATATATACTCTCACCCGTAGTTTTGTGTGGCAATTGACTTTATTTGGAGGCTGTGAAAACAAAATTGATAACTGGTCAATAAAAATCTACAATTATAAAAAGAAGATCCCAATTTCTCTTTATTGAGTTTGCACTGGCTTTCCCAGCATGCTATATGAGTAAAAACGTGGTGAATACATGTACAATTGTAGTATATTTCAACCAAAAAAAATCGGATTTCCTTGCTTTTACATGAACTTTTGCATAAACCTATGCATCAGCAGACACAAGCATTGTAAATTGTTTAATAAATAAGAATTGGGACACAACTTAATTTCATTGTGTGGATGATCTGGGGGCGGGGGGTCACAGATGGGGGTAGAGTGGCAGTGGTTGGGCGGGTGGACGGGAATGGGGAGGGGGAAGGAGCGGGTTTAGGGGTAGTTTAAGGGCAGTAACTGAAGAGTTAACAGGGGTAATGGTGTTGAGGTTAGGAGAAGGGAGCCTTTTGGAGATATGTGTTCCTATATCTTGATTAAATTTCTCTCAGGAAGATGTTTCTTCTATATTTTAGGACTATAACTAAATCTAAAGAAAACATTTCTCAATTATGGACAAACCAAAACATTCATAAGAAATTACAACGTATCTGTTGGATAGGCCGAAGTGAGTTGACTGCAAACACAATTTATGTATACAAAAGAGAAATAGCGACGCTAAATGGTACTCAGTGATTTATCTGTGAATGGTATCGCTTCCAAATGGACAAAGCATTTTGCATTTCGCTGAACTATCCATTTTGATGCAGGCAACAACATTCACAGATAATATATAGATCACAGTACCATTCAGTAACACTATTTACCTTCTGTGTATCTTGTTTGTCTACGTTAAAGACCAATAGGTCAAAGTTCTTGTGACAGCTTTGTTTTTTTCTGAAATTAAACGTTACATAAACCAAGCCTTTATTGTATTTTTTATTCTTGACTCTGTAACATGAGCAGTCTTTTCGTTTCAGATTTATGCATGATACAGCTGATAAAACACTGAGTATACTGTATGTGCCCTAATTACGTGTTTGTTAAAACTGATTATATTTTGTAATCTTAAGCAACAAAGATGTTCCTAGAAAAAGCCAGAAATGCTTCTATTCATACAATTAAACCAAGTTTTCATAATAAGCAGTTGGTACACAGCATTGATGACTGCAACAGAAGTTATTACAACAAGAAAGAAAACAAAGACACAAAATATTAATTCATCATGCTGCCCAAAACATATATTAGTTGATGAAATAATTATCTGCGTCATGCATATATATACAGCTTCATAAAGTTAAAAAGTGTCCGTGCAGACATTTTTTTATGAAAAAAAAGGAGGAAAGAAAGAAAGACACTCATGTACATCATCAAATCATTACCGTCTTTAACCAGTGGGTGCTACTGGTGTACTCCTAGGAAAAGACATGATACATACACATCCAATAACAAGCAGATCACAATGTATTAACACATTCAGATTTAGGCTATGTTTCCTTCTGCTTCCATCCATTACCACACCAATGGGTTTTGTTATGCTTACACATTCTGAAGTACATTTGCATTCTATTTCCATATGTAAGACAGTTTGTATCCAAAATAGGTTCTTCCTGGTGTCTTTCCGTCAGAAATGTTGCAAAAATCATGTTATTTGCATCACTTTTTCAGATTTGTTCAGATATGAATACTATTTGAGGATGAGCTAGCATATTAACTATTTGACAAGAACAAATTACTCATCCTTCGATTCAGACCAGATTTGTACTGACTTGGAAAAGATATTGAATAACATTTATATGTATGGAAGCATTTAAACAAAAAATAAAGGCAATCCATATGTAGTGACAATGAAACAAGTAGGACAAGGATTCATGCAAAAGCATATTTTATGTGGTCCAAACAAATACAAACTTTCAAGAATAATCATGATGGTGGATGTGACAAGATTAATTTTTAAAACTAATACAACTGTTGGTATACATTATTTCTCTTTGTAGACACTCCGATTTGGATTGGCTTCGTGTTGGTTTGATGCAAAAGGAAACAAAGCCTCAGAGCCATACAAAAACATACACACACACATACACACACACATATATATATATACAAATTAAATGAACATTAATAAACAAGAGGAGAATTGAAAGATCAAAGAATTTTTTTCCTATGCTCCTGTCTCCAGTGTTATACCCACCTTCCATCCCCCACCCTTGACATAAGAGTACGTAACCCCAAGGCACTGGTATATGTTAACAGTTCAAAACGACAGTACTGCATGCTTTTTTTCCTGCACTCAAATTCGCAGTCTTATTATTTACTGCATGCTACATTCACTTTCATGCAAGTTTGCTGTTACTTTTTGTTAAAGAAACAATTAAGTGCACAATTACAGTATTCTGCATTCCTTAGAGAATTGCACTGTCATTCAAGCACTCAGAACAGCCACAGGAACAATGAGAGAAGTAGAAACAAATCATGTCATTGCTTATGTAGTGCCATCATGCTGTATTTTCTATTGATGTAATGTTACTGAAGGGAAATTATTGAAAGTTAAAAGATAAAAGTGACTGTGTCAAATCCGTAGAAAGGCTTCAAATTAAAGCACGATAAATTGAGATATTTCAATTTCCACTCTAAAAACTTGAGAGTATTCTTTCATATTCATCTCTTTCTGTGCCGTGAGAGATAGTAAAGTGTTGCTATTATAGATACTGTTGATTTTCTCTCTGTGTGTTTTAAAATGAACTCTTTTTTTCTGATCTTAACAATTTGAAAAAGAGGGGAAAAGAAGAAGAAGAAAGAAATTCTATTCATAATACGATACTTACGAATTTTACCAATAAACTCTCAGTAAAGCTTTCTTTTTAATAACCGATGACTTTGTTACACTCTTACTGATAAAGATTGCATGTGGACAGAATATTTTACAGAAAAGTAGAACTTGCTTTTAATCTTCCATACATCATTAAGAATGTTGTAACCTCGCTCTGTTGCACCCACATATATTAACTTGACAGAGATCTCCTCATTAAATAACCAGAGCACAAGAACATTGTGAATAATTTGTATTATCATACATCAAATATTCCATAATGAACCCCTCTTGTTATCTATCCAGTGTGTAATAGCATTACAATTAAAGGAGAGAGGTAGAACATGTCAAGATTTTAAACGCGTGGTGCACGATCACAAGAATATAACACAAGAACAAAATGCACTCATTCATGTTCAATAAAATGGAAGTAAAATTTAAACAATCAACTATGCATACCTCGTCTCTCTCCCATGCCATGTCCAGAATTTTATCTTCTATCAGTTTCCTCTTGATGTACAATGCTGCCTGCACCATGCCCTTTATTAGAAAAGAACAAACACACTTGAACAAGTTTTTTCTCAAAAACACACACAATTTAGAAATGTAAGACTGAATGTAAGCCTCCATTACCCCCCCCCCCCCCAAAAAAAAAGGCATTCTTTCTCCCCAACACAGATAGACAGAGGAATGGAAAGAGAGACAGGCCAGTAACGTGATGGACAGACACACACACACAGACAAACAAATGTAGGAAGAGATACAGAAACCCCACCACCCTCTCTCTCTCACACACACACACACACACACACACACACACACACACACACACACACACACACACACACACACACACACACACACACACACACACACACACACACACACACACACACATTTGCACACAGAGGATCCTACACACACACTCATTCTCTCTCACGAATGCAGCTTTATACAACATGCAGAGGTCAAAGCATCAACTGAAATAAACACGCTACTCTTTGAATAAGTAAAAAGAAATGAAACTCACATTTGTGAAATAAATAGTTTTTTCTCAACATCTTCTTATGGAAACCAAAGAATGAACATTACTACCTATGACAGAATTCTTTCCCTTTATTAGCATTTTTCACAGGACGTTAGTTGACAGCAGCAGTTGAAAGATCACAAATGTGGAAGGGAGTATGTTGTATTTTTTTCAAAAATAAAGGGTGAAAATAATAGAAATCGGTTCTCAAAGGAGGGGTATACCCAACGCAAGGGTTCTAACTTTCTGGTCTTAAACAGGTGGGAGTCTTAAAAAACCAGGTATATCTACAAAGCTTATTTAGATAAATCAAATCAGAACAATCGAAGTCTTAGAAAGGAGGGACTTTTACATTGGGGACGACGTGTGTGTGTGTGTGTGTGTGTGTGTGTGTGTGTGTGTGTGTGTGTGTGTGTGTGTTTTATGTGTGAGTGTGTCATATTAGGGGGTATTCCACTGTAGTCCCCAAGGTTTTAGTCATCATTGTCAAACAGCACAGCGTTTTCAGTATTTGCAAGACGTTTTTACCTTATGCCCCTGCCAGTCATCTCTGGGTGGATTCAGGGGCAGTGTCTCTGGCTCGGCCTTCAAGTCGGTCAGCACATCCTGTACAACAACAAATCTAAGTCATTAAAACAACAAAACAACAAATGAAACACAAGGATTCAAAGCAAAATACACGTGAAGATTAGGATAATCTATGATTCATCAATAAAGGTAGAATAATAATATGACAAACAGAGGGAAGTAAGCGATCTAAATGCATACAACATGTGTAATAGTGTAAGTGAGAGTTATGCGGAACCTTTCTTCTGGCACCTGAGAGAATAACAAGCATTGAAATGAACAAGCGAATTTCATCCTCAAAATAGAATAATAAAGATAATTGGTAGAATACTAAAGTTTATGAGAATGTTTGAAGACACCACTACATGTTATTGTTTTCTAAAATGCTGATGGTTATTATTGTGTTGACTGTGTAAATGAATCAAACACTGTTTCAACCAAGAGAAAGTCAGGAACAGTGTCACCGTACCTGCAGGGAAAGTGTGCCACGTACACAGACCACCACCTTGCCAAACTCATGGTCTAGGGCCACAAAGAATGGTGTTTCTCCAATCTGAAACATTCAGAGCAAGTCAAAATAAAGTTTAGAAACTATCCAAATACTAGTGGGTTGTTTTCATTTTTGAACACACTCACACACAAATGAAAAGCATGTGGTATGGACGATGTCAGCTTCAAATTAGACATCTAAGGATAAATCTGGCTAAGGACATTAATTATTCCTGGTTTCTTTGTTCAACCAGAAACCTGGATGAATAAATAAGACTGGTCGACAACAGAAAAAAAGATTTTAACAAACATGTACACAAACAAGATCAAAACAGCCAAACTATGACGCCGTCATTGTCAATCCAGTTGCAGAAACAGTCTCTCTCTCTCTCTCTCTCTCTCTCTCTCTCTCTCTCTCTCTCTCTCTCTCTCTCTCTCTCTCTCTCTCTCTCTCTCTCTCTCTCTCTCTCTCTCTCTCTCTCTCTCTCTCTCTCTCTCTCTCTCTCTTTGCCTCTCAATCTTTCATTCTCACTTGCTCTATCACACACAGGCACAGAGAGACTGACTCAGACTGGCAGGCAGACAGACAGAGGCACACAGACAGACAAACACATACAGACACCCACACATAGAGTACCCCCCGCCCCACCCGAACCCCCCCCTCCCCCCCGAAAACACACACACAAACACACTCACCATCACCCTTCTCCTTCATCCTGCTCCAATTTCCCTATACCTTCTCCTTAACTCACAGATGCCCAGAGACTAGCTCACATCTCGGTACTCATGGCAGGTAGTGTAGAACATTATCCAGATCTTGCAGACCACTGATACGCTTCAGAGACACCACGTTACAACCACGGCCACAACACACAGACACAGACACAGACACACACACGCGAGCACACACACACACACACTCTCTCTCACACACACATACACCACACCCGCACATACGCACGCACACACGCACGCACACACACACACACACACACACACACACACACACACTCTCTCTTTCTCTCTCACACACACACACACACACACACACACACACACACACACACACACACACACACACACGCACGCACACACACACACACACTAGAGACTCACATCTACATGGTAGGTAGCGTAGACAATATCCAGATCTTGCAGACCGCTGATATGCTTGAGAGAGGCCGCGTTACAGCCACAGCAGTTATCCTCTACAATGTCCGACGCACCCGATCGTCGCCCACAGCAGCAACTGCAATCCATTGACAAGTTCAGGATTGATAAGACACAGGAAAGCAACGTCACACATTGATTTCAACAAAAACAAACAAACAAATTACAGAGAGGCACAAAAAAACTACTAATTTTATACATAAATGACAAGCGGCGCAAAAGCAAGTTTCCAGGGTTCAAAATAACAGTTACAAAAATGAATAAAAAATAATTCCACAGAGGCAATAAAATCAGCTTACGGAATGAAATGAGACAGAAGAGAAAAGTCGGAACTTACTTTTGAAAAAAAAAGAAGAAGAAATCACACTGAAGCACAAAGAAATGCTTTCTTTAAAATGCAAGAGGTGATTGAATAATCTAGGGTAAACCCCAAAAAATAATAATTTAAAACAACAGCTTACTTTAGGTACGGCAAGAGGCGGCAAAACCAGGTCCCAGGGTTGGTCATGACGTAGACAGGCCAGCCATACGCAGCGAGGGCGTAGCGCATGTAGTGGATGACCTTGATGAATTCACCCATCACCTCTGGCTGGGTCAGCTGAAGGAACTGCGTGGTGGGAGTCACAGGTATTCCTGATAGGAACTGGTACACGTCGTTTGTACCCTGGAAAGTTGCAGGTGAAACTTTTGCACACACTAACTTACTTCATGTGTCATTTTTACAGTTCTTTCACAAGTACAGTGATATCTGCGATGTGATGCCCCTTTGATGACAGAACATCACTCATGAAAGCGAATCAAATCAAATCAAATCGAAGTAACTTTATTGTATCAAATCTGAGAAATTACGCTTGTGGCGCATGAACAAGAAGACAAACGGAACATTACAACATTATTAATATTACAATACATGGACTAACTAATACGATTTTACATAACCAAATACCTCGCTGAATACCAACACTCTCGCCGTAAGGGTGTAAAATATTCATTTACTAAAACACAACCAAACACATTTGGGTGTAAAAGATTCATTCACACACAAAAAACATTTGAGTTCCTCTTAAAAATCTACAACTACAGCAAAATAAATGATATAATAAAAGATTACACAGCAGCATCATGATCGCAGAAACGAAAAGTACTGTTTGGAGCACACCTACTGTTTTCCCTGTATCTATTATTCTGACAACAATATACCTGTCATGACAGGCCACTTGCAATGTAGGGACGCTTTTGGTTGGCCCCAAGAGTATCATTTGATCCCATGTACATCGACATCACATTTACACTTCTTTTCTGTTATTTCTCTTCACTATTTGTTAGATAGAAAGACATGGAGGAAAATGAGATAGGGAGACAGATAGATCAATGTCATACAGAGAGAGAGAGAGAGAGAGAGAGAGAGAGAGAGAGAGAGAGAGAGAGAGAGAGAGAGAGAGAGAGAGAGAGAGAGAGAGGGAGGGAGAGAGAGAGAGAGAGAGAGCTGGGGCAGAGGGATAGAAAGAGAGACCGGTAGATAAAGACACAAAAACAAAGTCCAAGACCAAAACAAAGACAGAGACAAAGATGGATAGACAAATATAAAGACAGAATGTAAGATACCAACCTGATTTATAATGCCCTTCATGTGATTTTTCTGGCGGTGCCTCAGCAAAACCAAACCAGCCACGATGTCGGATGGAACAACGTCCAGGTCACGAAAGAACTCCGTGAACAGCTGAGCTATCTCAGACATCGAATTCTGAAACAAAGAAGTGTTTTATTTATCACAACTTTTTAATTTACCTTACAACTGGTGTAGTTTATTTTCAATCTAAATATCTCAGACATCGATTTCTGAGACAATAATGAGTATTGTCTGTATCCTTTATTTTATTACCAAAGTCATATATTTTTGTACTGAATATCTCAGACATTAAGATCTCAAACAAAGACGAGTATAATTTATTTCATGACTGCAGGTGTATTTTATTTTTGTACTTAAAAAACTGTAAGTAAACTCTAAAACCACCAACCCTATACCGGATCTTACTTTCCACAGATCATATTCTAAAATATTCTGTTTGAAAAAACCCATGTTAATTAATAGGAATGGATATTTGGAATTTCTATAAACTGAGAGAGAGAGAGAGAGAGAGAGAGAGAGAGAGAGAGAGAGAGAGAGAGAGAGAGAGAGAGAGAGAGAGAGAGAGAGAGAGAGAGAGAGAGAGAGAGAGAGAGAGAGAGAACTCGAACTCGAAAACTTTATTACCGAGGGATGATAGCATTAGGTCCATATGGTCCTTTCTTACAGCTAGTCCCTACTATAATACACACATGAAACAAAGAACAAATATGAACAAAGAGAGAGAGAGAGAGAGAGAGAGAGAGAGAGAGAGAGAGAGAGAGAGAGAGAGAGAGACAGACAGACAGACAGACAGACAGACAGACAGACAGGCAGAGAGGCCCGATGCCACAATTACAGTGCTGTCTTCAATAATGTCAGCACGAGGATCACGTGCACCACACCTTATTCCTGCCTTTTCGCTCCACACAGCAACACAGAAGTTGCAGCCGTCGGTCCCAGCTCTCTTCATAGGCACGGAGCGCCTTCCTGCAATACACAAGTTGTGCATTAAGCCGAGTGCCCTTGACAGCGAGTTGAGTTATTTCTCAACAAATTAATGCTCCACAGAATGATATACTGGAGCCACTTAACCCCCTTTTAAACCAAAACAACAAAAAAGAAGACATTAAAAAATAAAAAGAAGAAAAAGAAGACAAAATTAAACAGAAAAACAAAGAAAAGAGAGAAAGTAAGATCTTGAGAGGAGAGAGAAAACCTCAACAATGTACAAATGTTACGTACAGAGAATCTGAGAAAAGATAAGATCTTAAAAGAAAGCGAGTATCCAAATGTAGGTGAATCTAAAATGTTATGAATAATGTCAGAAGTTATGATCTTCCAAAGGGGGCGGGGCTTAAATTGGAGGGTTTGAAAAGAGGGTTTCCACTGTACTCTTATCGTTATGTCTCATTTCTTATCTTTATGTCTCAATTCAATACTAGCTGACCTGCATACGCACAGACAAAATCATGAAACCCGCCTTCTCGTAGTTGTTCTTTTCAACCAAGTACATACATCTTCCAAGAGAAAGAAAAAGATTTAGTTTGATTCAACGCACACCACTTACACACACAAATAATCACAAGCCACACATGTTCAAAAGAAACTTAAAAAAGACAAAATGACGACTGCAAAGAAGGGTACAAGTGATAGCTATTTAGAGGTGTGGTCAAGACAAGCATTACAATTGATAGGTTACAGTAAGTCAATCTTGGAACATTCTCATTCAAAGCGGGTGCAATAAGTCATTCAAAACTCATTCTCATTGAAAGACGCTGTTACAAACATAATATGGATGCACAACAAGCTGAAAAGAATGGATAACAGAGTCACAATATATCAACAACCCCAGACAATCCTTGACAACTATCACAACTCGCCATGAATCACAACCCCCCCCCCCCCCGGCCACCCCCTCCCCCAAGGTATTGATACAAAAGAAGCTGACATAAGCGCAGCAGAACAACCAGACTCCTGCCAAGAACCTCAGACGGTATTTGACAACTACCAGACCTCGCAATAATTTACCCCCCCCTCCACACACACACACACACACACACTGAAACAGCACAGGACCACCAGACGATCCTTGACAACAATCACCACTTTCCTTCCATAATAAACTTTGACGTCAAGATGATCAAAATTCACGAATTCTGCAACTTTTTGTACAAGTACAGAGGTTGTGGTATCTTTGCAATATATCTTGCTCCGACTCTCCTTCAACCTGGAACCTGAATATCAAAACAAATGGGTAGCATAAAAACAGGCAGATCTATAACAGAATGCCATCGTGTTGTCACTCACACGTAGAATTTCTTGCAATCTTTACTTATCTGTAATAGGTGTGATTCATCTCTGTGTAAAAAAGACAACCAACAACACAAAAAACATGATTGAGTTGACGGCACAGTTTAGCTGAGTGTGGCAGAAAATCAATAACATTTAAATCCCTGCATGCAACCACCGCTCCTCAGTTTTCTGCGCAACGCAGGTTTTAATCAAATTTAAACACACACACACACACACACACACACACACACACACACACACACACACACACACACACACACACACACACACACACACACAAAATAAAACAAGTCGCGTAAGGCGAAATTACTACATTTAGTCAAGCTGTGGAACTCACAGAATGAAACTGAACGCACTGCATTTTTTCACAATGACCGTAGTCCGCCGCTAGTGCAAAAGGCAGTGAAAGTGACGAGCCTGTTTAGCGCGGTAGCGGTTGCTCTGTGCTGCATAGCACGCTTTACTGTACCTCTCTTCGTTTTAACTTTCTGCGCGTGTTTTTAATCCAAACATATCATATCTATATGTTTTTGGAATCAGGAACCGACAAGGAATAAGATGAAATTGTTTTTAAAACGAGTTCGGAAATGTAATTTTAATCATAATTTTTATATTTTTAATTTTCAGAACTTGTTTTAATCCGAATATAACATATTTATATGTTTTTGGAATCAGAACATGATGAAGAATAAAATAAAAATACTTTTGGATCGTTTTATAAAAATATAATTTTAATTACAATTTTCAGATTTTTAATGACCAAATTCATTAATTTTTAAGCCTCCATGCTGAAATGCAATACCGAAGTCCGGCCTTCGTCGAAGATTGCTTGGCCAAAATTTCAATCAATTTGATTGAAAAATGAAGGTGTGACAGTGCCGCCTCAACTTTTACAAAAAGCCGGATATGACATCATCAAAGACATTTATCGAAAAAATGAAAAAAACATCTGCGGATATCATACCCAGGAACTCTCATGTAAAATTTCATAAAGATCGGTCCAGTAGTTCACTCTGAATCGCACAGACACACACAGACACAGACACACACACAGACACACACACACACACACACACACACACACACACACACACACATACACCACACACACACAGACACACACACACACACACACACACATACACCACGACCCTCGTCTCGATTCCCCCTCTATGTTAAAACATTTAGTCAAAACTTGACTAAATGTAAAAATAAACGGGTTTCCATGTTGATTCTTCACAACACAATCATGAAAGACTATGCATGAATGGAGAATGAGTCTTTGCATCCGTCTTGTATAGTTGTCTGGTATAATGCGTTAATAAGGTAGCATTCATAAAGGAGTGCCATGTTCCTGTTCCCCAAATGTACTCAAATTTGTGGTTGTGGCTGTCCGGCATAACGTTCTTGTCCCTGAAAGACAGTTGTGAACAACCCGGTTGTCTATCTCAAGCCAGGTAAACAAACAAAACACACAGACACACACACGAACACACGTGCGCACGCACTGACGCGCGCGCTCACACACTGATGCACGGACGGCTTCCATCCGGACCGGACCCCTCCCCTCCTCCCTTCCTTCAGTATTATACACATTATAACGGAATTATCTTTGACAACGATATCTGTCCGAACGTGCTTGCATGAATGCGTGCACGAGAGTCAGGTACGAGAAAATCACAGCGTACTCTAATCAACCGAACAGTCTCCCGTCAGCCTCAATTTTTACCATCTCAAGAGAGGCAGAAAATCGGCATCGGAGAAAAGACCACCACCGTTGCTGCCCAGGGATTCATTCCAAAACACCGTTAGCATTATTCATGGGCTGTCTAGCTCACTGCAAATGGTCTCATAATAACCGTTTTCCGGAAATAAGTCTGTCAGGATGTTCAAGCGGTGTGGCAGAGTAAGCTCCCGAGACATCAACTTATCAAGGCAAGCGCCAACAAGACGTTGACAAGCGACAAACTTGCTGCTGGCCAGTTTAGACCTGCCAATACCGCGAACAACTAACTATGATGTATGATGTGTATGTTATGTTGTGTGCGCCTAATATGATAACCTTTCCTTTCGAAAAAATACTCGTCTGATTTCACGATTCGTTGCGGCAATGATCGCTGACCCGCGGTGCCAGTTAGCTGACAACGTGTTTTGACTGAGGTCACGTCAGTTTGGCTTGAAGTCAAGTGCGCTTAGGAAAAGAAACATGGCTAGGCAATCACTGCATGCAATCGGCAGCGACTCGTGACTCCGATGTGCATATTTTCGAAAGAAGAGGGTATCATATCGAGCGCACTCTGCATAACATACACATCATCGCAATGACAGGTACAACGGCCATTGAGCAGCGAGTGTGTCGCTTTGCCGCGTGTTGAAGCCTGCCATGCCTCGATTTCTGGGGCGCTTACTCTCTGCCCTACCGCTTGAAAATCCTGACTGTGGTATTTCCGAACAGTAAGTGTTAATCATCAATGGGCTGTCACTCCTTGAACGTCATTCGTAACTGAACAAACTGTCCATAGACAAAACAAAGGTCAACTTTTTTTTCCATTACTATTGACAGATTTTTGAGTTTGTGTGTGCTTGTTTGCTCATCTGTCATCTTGCAACCGATTGTTCTCTCTCGTTCATCGACACCTATGCGCTAGCAAATTGTCTCTCCGAAAACCTCTCAATCCCTCCTATCTCTCTCTCTCTCTCTCGTATGATGGAGCCCCAATACAGCCAACTTGCTTCTGGAACCATTCGATCGGCAGGGACAATAGAAGCCATTGACTTATTCGTAAAAATAAACCTTGGACATGTTCGTCGATTTCCTTCATCCTTCCAATATTCAAACGGGTCGAACTCGTACACAATAGGGCATACTCCCACACCACGCCCTTGTTATGACTTGCAAGGTCTACATGAATCTATTGAAACCGTGGCTCTTAATCACTATCAACGCCTCTCCCCTGCCCCTTCTCCGCCAAGCCCCCCCCCCCCCCCCCCGCCGAGCATTTAGCATGAAGAAGGAGAACACGTTTTGTACGTTACCATATCACCAAATCTAACTTCAGGATGAACATTCTGGCTCCAAAAATGTGTGCTTTCTTTCTGACAGACCTGCCAACTAACTCGTGTGAAACCTCAAGTGTACCAATTTCGATTTTTTTCAAATTTTCAAAGAAACTTGTGTTAAACATAGTCGCGCTAAGTATGACGGCATGCTCGTGTCAAAATTGACAATTATGAATTATCATTATATAATGTTCAGTGCAATGTTCACTGCCACTGTTGGCCTTTAAAAAAAATTATGAATTCATCCACACACACAAATCAAACTCTAAAGAGGAAGAAGTCAAGGAGTGGATTTTTTTTATGTTGTTGTTTTTTGTAAGGGTGGTGGTCCAAAACTTACTTTCTTCGTCAACAATCTGCCATATAAATAAAGTTTTTTGAATGAATTTGATCAGATTCAAAGTCAAAAGTATCGCTCTTCATCACGAGTGTGCCTCAATTTAAATTTACCACCACTTTTCTCTTCATCTGTAAAGTGTGGTACACGTACCTTTCACACAAAAAAGAACCGTAAGGCACTGGAACGTTTTTATTCTAACAGAACAAGGCATTCAAAAGTACATTGACATACAGGCCTTTATAGTGGAAAGACACACACATAAATTAAGTGAAATCTGTTCTTCAAGTTTATAGTTTTGGTTGATAAGGGGAAGACTGCTCGTTGTCATCCCAAACTTTTGCATTAGTACGTCGTCAGACCTAAGCGCTAAATGTTAATTGTTGACGGGGAAGGTTTAAATGTACCTGTACATTGGGGCTACTTTACTGGTCTATTACCGGCGGACAGTATTACGTCTACAACTACGCTGCCAACTGAAAGCATAGCAGTCTGCCTCTGCCAGCGTTAATTCATAGCACCACCCCTACCCCCAAGCAATCAACAGCCGAAGCCAGACTGTTGACCCAGGAGGGAAAACGTGATGAGCGTGTCAAGCAGCAGTGACAGAGCCACGCCTCAACGGGCAGGCGAGAATTTTTTTTTCTCATTAAATTGTCAATACTTCAGTTGGAATTCATATGACCAAAGAGAGAAGAATGAATGTGAACAAATATATGGAGCAACTAATCAAGTGTTTGGCTTCATGTCCCACGATATACTCTTTACAAACATCTACACTCAACTTGGAGTTCAGGCCGGTTACACATGTCCCCATAGGGACTGGGTGGCCGAGTGGTAACGCACTTGCGCTCGGAAGCGAGAGGTTGCGTGTTCAGGCCTGGGTCAGGCCGCAATTTTCTCCCCCCTTTCCTAACCTAGGTGGTGGGTTCAAGTGCTAGTCTTTCGGATGAGACGAAAAACCGAGGTCCCTTCGTGTACACTACATTGGGGTGTGCACGTTAAAGATCCCACGATTGACAAAAGGGTCTTTCCTGACAAAATTGTATAGGCATAGATAAAAATGTCCATCAAATACCCGTGGGACTTGGAATAAAGTTAAAAAAATTCCATCTCACACGGCATTAAGTCTCAGGGAACATGAATACACGCATGCAGGAAAAAAAATAAAAAATATGGGTAGCGCCGTATCTATGGCAGCTCGCTTTCCCCAGGGAGAAAGCAGCCCGAATTTCCATGAGGGTAACCTCACTGGACTGTAAATCTTATCCAATCCATCCATCCAATCCAATCCAATCCATAATCCAAAAGAACAACAACAAAACACCACACACACACACACACACACACACACACACACACACACACACACACACACAAACAGTCTCTTAGAATTTATTTGAATAGGACCCTTTTAGTGTTTCAAATCTCACCCCCCACCTCCCCTCCCCACCCCCTCCCCACACACAACCTGTGCCGGCCGAAGCAATCAACACTCACACTGAGAAGCCAGCCAGACGGAGAAAAAAAGGGATGTGCGTGTCGCGTGTCGTGACAGCTCTCCGCGCCGTCGGGCAGCCGCGGAAGGAATGAAGCAAACCCCGGGTCCACCGTGCTCGCAGAACCATACCGGAATGGAATCGGAACTTGGCTCTTTGGCCCAACCAGGAACTATACACTGTCGGCATCCTGTGCCATTAGATCCGACCGTCTGGGAGTGGGAGGTAATATGGCGGCGCACAGGGGAAGCAATCATTATTGGTAATAACAGGCATTACAGAGTGAAATACTAAAGAGGGGGTTACAGTACTGTTTTTCTGAAAATGAACTTGTTTGGCTTTGAACGGAAATGGAGTCCATGCCCTGACCAAAAAAAATCATTTAGTGGCGAGTAATAGTCCAACAAGAACAAGAACAAGAACAAGAACAATAACAACAACAACAAACAACAACTTCTTTGACCCGCATGAAAAAAGTAGCCACGAAGACGCATGTAAGCCTCACATACGCATGCAGTCGGGCAGTATAGCTGAATACGTTAAAATCATTATATAACTGTGTCGAAGACTTATGTTTGTTTGTCTGTTTGTTTATTTTTTTCACATGTGTGTTTGTTGTTTGTTTGTTTGAAATAGTGTTTGAATGTGAATCCTTTTACCCCCGGAAATAGGATAAAAGAAGGATTTCGAGATTAGAGAGCAACCTCTAAGATGTACATTGTATTCACAGTTTAAATATCCCATACAAAACAACAACTTGTATGGAAACAGTCTCGACGTCGATTTGGAAACTTAAATGTCATTATGATGATGATTGTAAACTAAAACAGGAATTAAGCCAATAACCTTACACATCGACTTTCAATCGATTATCACCGTTCAAGTGAAGTATACATGAAACGTATTAAATAACCATCTCATAAAACATAACGTATTAAACCTGGTTACTGGTGTGTTTTCTTTTTATTTAAATGAAACGTACTGGCAAAGAAAAGCGAGTGAAAGGTCGATACTGACTCGGTCGGGTCTCCATTTGGTCCATTAGGAAGACATATATATGCAGTCAGTGCGTTTCAGTCTTGCCGTCACTAAGTGGACAACAGATCAATACATGTTACATGTAACACGCACTTCGTAATTAGCTCTGCCCCGAAACCAGACGTAATACTGTCCGCCGGTAATAGACCAGTAAAGTAGCCCTAATGTACAGGTACCTTTAAACCTTCCCCGTCAACAATTAACATTTAGCGCTTAGGTCTGACGGCGTACTAATGCCAACGTTTGGGTTGACAAAGGAACAGTCTTCCCGCTATCATCCAAAACTATAAACTTGAAGAACAGTGTCCCAAATTTCAAGGAAGCTGGTGCGAGGTACGACAAATTCCAACACAAATAAATTGCAAAAAAAAGCAAACACCTTCCAATATGAAGAATCTCAACAACAAAAATGATAAGGTACTGGAGTGTTTTCATTTTAACCCCCCAAAAAGTGTCATTCTCTCTGGTTCTCCGTGACAATCTTGAAACTGAACGCTTTCCGAAATAAGATTTCACTTAATGTATGTGTGTGTCTTTCCACTATAAAGGCCTTTGGGCCGATGTACTCTTGAATGCCTTATTCTGTTAAAATATGTGCCTTACGGTTCTTTTTTCTGTGAAAGGTACGTGTACCACACTTTACAAATAGAGAGAAAAGTGGTGGTAAATTTAAACTGAGGCACACTCGTGATGTAGAGCGATACTTTTGACTTTGGAACTGATCAGATTCATTCAAAAGGCTTTATTTATAAATTATATGGCCTATTTGATGTTGACAACAAAAGTAAGTTTTGGACCCCCCCCCCCCCCCCCCTTAAAAACAAAATCATAAAAATCATTCACTCCTTGGCTTCTTCCTCTTTAGAGTTTGATGTGTGTGTGTGTGTGTGTGTGTGTGTGTGTGTGTGTGTGTGTGTGTGTGTGTGTGTGTGTGAATTCATGATTTTTGTAAAGGCCAGCAGTGGCAGTGAAAATTGCATTGAACATGAAATAATGTTAATTCATAATTGTCAATTTTGACACGAGCATGCCGTCATACTTAGCGCGACTTCTCCTTCCAACCTCGGTGCAGAACACTTTCCCAGCATCAGCCAGCCATCAATTTTACATAGAGAGAGAGAGCTGGTCTGTAGGCACCATTGTGCTGATCAATAGTCGCCATTAGTCGCCAGGCAGCTGCAACAGTCTAGACATCAAACCGCTTTGACAGCGAGCGACCCCCCAGCTCTTCACCATCTATCTATATATATATACGACTTGTGTGTGTATGTGTGTGTGTGTGTGTGTGTGTGTGTGTGTGTGTGTGTGTGTGTGTGTGTGTGTGTGTGTGTGTGTGTGTGTGTGTTCGAGATGCACGGCCAAAGTTCTCGATGGATCTGCTTCAAATTTGGTGGGCATATTCAGGTAGACCCCGGACACAATCTGGTCGATGAAAATTTTCAACACGTGCTCTCAGCGCGCAGCGCTGAACCGATTTTGGTTTTTCTGTTCATCCATTCCCAGTAACTCTTCCTTATCTTCTCCAGTGTTTTGCGTTTATCTCCCTTCCTTCGTGTGGCGTCAATCCATATTCCCGTTACTATTTTTTAGAAGGTCACTGTCCACAACGCTCAATCCATATTCCTGTTACTATTTTTAGAAGGTCACTGTCCACAACGCTCCTTATCTTCTCCAGTGTTTTGCGCGTTTATCTCCCTTCCTTCGTGTGGCGTCAATCGCGTACGGTGCGCCACTCACCCGGCGAAGCCGGCGTACGGTGCTCTACTTCTTCCCGGCGAAGCCGGCTACCCGGCGAAGCGGGTATTCATCTAGTCACTAATACACACACGGCAGCGTACCTACAGGTCAGTGTATATGTTAGGATTAGGGTTAGGATTAGGGTAAGGGTTAGGGTAAGGGTAAGGGTTAGGTTGTTCACGACCTGATTAATCCCCCCATGTTAGCGCATGCGCATTGACCGCAATGAGAAGGATTGTTTAGGCAGAGTTTTCAGTTCGTGACACCGGCATCAAAGAGAAGACAGGAACAGCTAATAGGCTACATTAAACAGACTAGTCATCAGGTAACGGCAAACGGTCAATCATAGTTTTATTTTGATAGGAAAAACCAACCTTTCATAATTATGCAATCAAAAATGGTACTACTGGACGGTTGTTGACGATTCCTTATCCGAGATTTACATATTAAAGCCGACAAAATACCGAGCATAATTATCTGGTTAACGTCAACATTTTTTGTATACACACAGACTGAAAATTGAGACAAAACACACAATCATTTAGACATGTTAGACTGACTGTTGTCTACTGTCTCTTGAACACAGGGGTCAAGTGAGACCAATTCAGCTTTGAATTATATATACAAACAAACAGAGAAACAAACATGCACAGGGAAAGGGAGTGAACATTCGTGAAGAACATGAGATGTTCCCGAGACACAATGCCAAAGAAGCATCACTCTTTCCAGTCAAAATCCATTCAGTTTACAGAACATCCATGACAAAGGTCGACCAAATCGATTGCTCATATTCCTAGCTGCAGTTAGTACAAAACGGAACAAACTTCCATTCAATTCAATTTTCAATGCAATTCAACTATGTTGTCTGAATGTGAAACAAACACATTTTTTCTTTGGGCTCGTATACACAGATATTACATCTCATAAAACCACAGTTCTTTCATAAGAACCACAAGCTCAAAGCATAGTAAAGAATCACGCACCTCTGTACACACATACTCAAAGCCTCACACATCTTTACTCAAACCCTCGCATACATAATCACCTGCATACTCTAATGTCATCCTGACTTCAGGTCAAAATGAGTTCGGCTCATTCTATCCCTGACAGGATGCCTTGGTTTTCCTTGTCTGGCGAGGAAATCGATTTTTAGATCTTTTCGTAATGTGTTAAGGATGTAAGCAGATTCGCGATGGTCGATGATGATTTTTCATGGTGTTGTGTTATTTTTAAATTACAAAGGAATTGATATGTAAGACAGTTTCAAGCGAGTTATTTTTCGCGGCTGTATTTACTGTGCAAACAACTCTAAATAATTATGGCATAAGTGTCACGTGATAATCAACCGTTTGGTTTCGGCGCTCGCTGGAGCAGACGATCTTTTTTACAGTGATGCAACCATATATTACGATCTCCTTCCGGCAGCAGTCCCAAAATGTCGACTTGTTTTGACCTTAGAACGATGTCTTTATCATAACTGTGAAGAACAGAACGGAGATCACTGCCGAAGTCGGCCAATCTGCAATCATTTTCGTCTCGCGAACACTGCTCGTGAACAACATTTCTTTCTTTCTTTCTTTATTTGGTGTTTAACGTCGTTTTCAACCACGAAGGTTATATCGCGACGAGGGAAAGGGGGGAGATGGGATAGGGGAAAGGGGGGAGATGGGATAGAGCCACTTGTTAAGTGTTTCTTGTTCACAAAAGCACTAATCAAACAAGAAGAGCAAACGCTCGATCGAGTCACTTTCGCAGTTCTGAATATTATATGAGGCATCAGATGGACAGGAAGAAATTGCTATTCACAACACAATGAGTCACGTTCACATAAAATTTGAGCCCGGTCACTTTTATAGTTTCCGAGAAAAGCCCAACGTTAAGTTGTGTGTTGCCGAACAGAAAAGGCTAGTTATCTCCCTTGTTTTTCTGATAACGTTCGTAAAAGGCTACAGATGTAAATACTTTGATGTAAAGAATAATCCTACAAAGTTTCAATCACATCCGATGAACTTTGTCAAAGATATAAAATGTCTAATTTTTCCTTTGACGCTGACCTGTGACCTTGAAAAAGGTCAAAGGTCAACGAAACCATCGTTAAAGTGTAGAGGTCATTGGAGGTCACGACTAAACAAAATATGAGCCCGATCGCTTTGATAGTTTCCGAGAAAAGTCCAACGTTAAGGTGGTGTCTACGGACGGCCGGCCGGACGGCCGGCCGGACGGCCGGCCGGACAGACTAACACTGACCGATTACATAGAGTCACTTTTTCTCAAGTGACTCAAAAATTGCTCCAGGGGCTTGCAACGTAGTACAATATATTACCTTACTGGGAGAATGCAAGTTTCCAGTACAAAGGACTAAACATTTCTTACATACTGCTTGACTAAAATCTTTACAAACATTGACTATATTCTATACAAGAACCACTTAACAAGGGTAAAAGGAGAAACAGAATCCGTTAGTCGCCTCTTACGACATGCGGGGTGCAGAGAAATAAGGATGTGGAAAAGAAGACTTTTGGTAAGTGAAATAAAGGTGATGGATCCAGTCAGGTAGAAATAAGACAACAAGAAAAGAATTGGAAAACTGCAGGGAATAGTAGGGAGAGTTTTCTTGGAAGGAAATATAGGTGAAAGGACTGGTAAGGCAGAAATAAGACAAAAGAAGAGAAGTAAAGGGGTGGGGTAGCTCTGTTTAAACGCTCCCGCCGCGTGAAGGCGACCCCATGGGAGCCGTGAACAACATATGGGAGATAATTCTGTATTCTTGTTTTGATAGATTCGCGTAGGACTTTCGCGTCCGGTCAGAGAAACAACTGGCGATAGCCGTGGAGCGAGGATTATCAGAATGACTCTAATGTGTCCAATATTAATTCAAAAACATGATGATTGATGCCAGGAATACGGAAAGACCCAACAAGTTCCCCTTCCCTCCCCATCCTCGCATATTTCTTGTAAACGGGAGGCACAACTACAGATAAGCGTAGAAAAAAACGACATACAGAAATACTGCACAATGTCAGTAAAGTAAAAGTTCAAAGGCATCACGCACGACATACAGAGCGTCTGAGACTAAGAAGCACGCTCGACACACACTGACAGTACAGTGTGCGATCGAGATGGGCTCAGGCATTCTGTTCTGTTAAAACAAATACACTGGGCACTGTGAGGAAGAGCGAACATAAATGATACATTGTGCAGAACATGGGCTTCCGCGAAACGGGGGTTGGATAAACAACACACACAAAATACAAAAACAACAAGAAGGGCAAAGCCCATACGACTCACATGCTTGACATCAAATAACTAAACCTAGCAATGACATCATACACTAAGAACTGCTTTACACATTTTTCCTACCAAAATACATGTGACCTTGACCCAAGGTCAAGGTCATCCAAGGTCATGCAACACAAAGCTGTTAATTCAAGACATAGGAAGTACAATGGTGCTTATTGGCCCTTTCTACCATGAGATATGGTCACTTTTAGTGGTTCACTACCTTATTTTGGTCACATTTCATAAGGGTCAAAGTGACCTTGACCTTGATCATATGTGACCAAATGTGTCTCATGATGAAAGCATAACATGTGCCCCACATAATTTTTAAGTTTGAAACAGTTATCTTCCATAGTTCAGGGTCAAGGTCACTTCAAAATATGTATACAATCCAACTTTGAAGAGCTCCTGTGACCTTGACCTTGAAGCAAGGTAAACCAAACTGGTATCAAAAGATGGGGCTTACTTTGCCCTATATATCATATATAGGTGAGGTATTCAATCTCAAAAACTTCAGAGAAAATGGGAAAAATGTGAAAAATACCTGTTTTTTAGACAACATTTATGGCCCCTGCGACCTTGACCTTGAAGCAAGGTCAAGATGCTATGTATGTTTTTTGGGGCCTTGTCATCATACACCATCTTGCCAAATTTGGTACTGATAGACTGAATAGTGTCCAAGAAATATCCAACGTTAAAGTTTTCCGGACGGCCGGCCGGACGGACGGACGGACGGACGGACGGACGGACGGACGGACGGACGGACGGACGGACGGACGGACGACTCGGGTGAGTACATAGACTCACTTTTGCTTCGCATGTGAGTCAAAAAACTAAAACAAAAACACCCCAGAAAACAGCGAGTTCAATAAGGTACAGGTACAGGTACAGGTAGTCCCTTAACCATGTTTGGTCGTAGGGGAGCGCAGGAGGCAAATTAAGTTATGTCCAGGCGCAATTGTCCATAGCTGGGAGCCAGGGTACAAAGCCCTCTGTAGCCGAAAGGGATGTAGCATTTCTAGATTTTCAGAACCTTACATGCTGTACATGTGGCCTTTATGAGGGTCCCTGTCATTGTAAACATACCATTCAAATTCAAACATTAAATTGTTCTTCGATGTTTAAGAGGATAATAACAAAAAGAGGACATGTAAAAGAAAAAGAAAAAGAATGGAACTTCTTCTTAAAAGAGGACGTTTTCATGCCTGTTAAAGGGGCTGGTTTTCATCGGTTTTTGATTAATCGCGAGTCGGAGATTTTTCCTTTTCTTTTCTTTTAAAAGAAACATTTTTAATGGAAAACCCACACGTATTTGGGCTCCAAGCTAGAAAGAAAAGCAACGCGCCTTGAATTACGCTGCAAACGTCCTTCTTCTGACCCCACAGCAAACCGAGTCGTAAAGTCTGATCAAGTCAAGTTATACGACTGAAAATTACGAGCAAGCTCCGTGTTTGGACGTAGTAATGGTTGCGGCAAGACCACATTCCATTTTTTCCAGAAGTGCCAAGACCCAGACAATTTACATCACTCAGACACCATCAACCTTCTTCCGCCCAAAAGTCGAAAGTGAGAAAAGCCAACTGTCGACGATGTCCTGCTCTCAGACACAGAAAGAGAAGCTCTTTCGTTTTCTGTGGGTCCTGTTGTATACTAGTAGTGGAAACGTGCAGTACTCCCGAAGGCCTATGGAAACCCACTAGCGCCAAACAGACGTCAAAACCAGATTAAAAAGTAAATAAATGAATTTTAAAAAACGAAGAGAGTTTGCGGTTATTAAGGTCCCTGACGCATATCACATCCGACTCAGTGGGTTGTATCTACTTATAAACCAATGTAACCCAAAGGTGACAACAAGGACGCAGTGACAACCGAATGGCAAAAGCCAATCTCGACTCAATTATTTTTTCTGACCCTTTTCAACTCTGTGCTCGCGAACATCTGTTCAATCGAGCCGTTGGAGGCAAATCCAGCACCACTTACGTCACGGTAAACGGCATGGGAAAGACTTCTTGCATTATCAAGCAACAAAAGGAAAAGCAAGACATTAGTACTAGATCCACAATGACTCACTGGATAACATCTTTGACACTCGATATGGGAATCAAAGTGCTTAGCGTACATAAAATACAGACTGATCTTTCTATAAAATACAGACTGATCTTTCTTAAAAAAATACAAAAAATACAGAATAGCGACTTTGACACTCGATATGGGAATTAAAGTGCTTAGCGTACATACAATACAGACTGAGCTTTCTATAAAATACAGACTGATCTTTCTATAATTTTTTTTTTAAATACAGAAATAAAATCTTTATCCATATATAACTGAACTAGAGGAATACCCGGCTTCGCCGGGGTGAATCGCGAGACAGAGACAGACAGCGTGGCGGTTCACCACAATCACCTTTGAAGGCGAAGTCCTCACAAACGGGATTGAGAATTTTAGAGCTTATTTGTAAGCCCTATATTAACTGTTATGGCTTCTCAAAGGCCAGAACACACAGACAGACAAAAGCCGCCAGACCCCATCACAAACAGAACTCTACAATCCACAGGTGTTGCCTACACACACACACACACACACACACACACACACACACACACACACACACACACACACACACACACACACACACACACACACACACACACACACACACACACAGAAGCCGTATATATCTATCTATATCTATAAATATATAGAGATAGATGACAGTGGATTTTTCGATAAATAGATTCGACCTTTGCACTTTTACAGTGAGGACAACTTACGGGTACATGCAAGGAAAGCCCACAACTTGTAAGGCGAACAACTCTACATACGACTAGTGTCTGTCTGTCTGTTCGCGAAGCACGGCCAAAGTTCTCAGTGGATCTTTTTCAAATTTGGACACCGTATTCAGCTACACCCCGGACACAACCTCATCGATGAGATATTTCAACACGTGCTCTCAGCGCGCAGCGCTGAACCGATTTTGGTTCCACCTGAGCTACCCGGGCCCCCATACCGACACACCAAAGCCGCTAGACCACATCACAACGCCAAAGTTCTCGGTGGATCTTTTTCAAATTTGGACACCGTATTCAGCTACACCCCGGACACAATATCATCGATGAGATATTTCAACACGTGCTCTCAGCGCGCAGCGCTGAACCGATTTTGGTTTTTCTGTTCATTTCACCATTCCCAGTAACTCTTCCTTATCTTCTCCAGTGTTTTGCGTTTATCTCCCTTCCTTCGTGTGGCTTCAATCCATATTCCCGTTACTACGTTACTATTTTTAGAATGTCACTGCACTGTCCAGAACGCTTCCCTTGCACCCGTAAGTTGTTCTTACTGTCAAAGTGATAATGTCGAAGGAAGGGAGATAAACGCAAAACACTGGAGAAGATAAGGAAGAGTTACTGGGAATGGATCTGGGAAGATGAACAGAAAAACCAAAATCGGTTCAGCGCTGCGCGCTGAGAGCACGTGTTCAAAATTCTCATCGACCAGGTTGTGTCCGGGGTCTACCTGAATATGCCCACCAAATTTGAAGCAAATCCATCGAGAACTTTGGCTTGGCATAGCGAACACACACACACACACACACACACACACACACACACACACACACACACACACACACACACACAGACAGACACAAGTCGAATATATATATAGATACGCATCAGAGAAAGTGCCGACTTAGGTTGTGGTGCCCCAAGTTTCTGTTGGCAACACTCCTCCGGACCCCCTAGCGTTACAGAACACAATCCGGGGACGGACCAAGAGTTGCCAGTCCGGTGTGGGGGCGACCTCTGAGCCCCTCCAGCACGCAGCTAAACCAACACTGCGGATAAAGCGGCGAATTATGGGCATTGCACTACACTGCTACCCCCCCGCTACTAGTCGCCTGCCCGTTTGGTGCCCCGTGGCAGTAATCAGCACACGGCCAATTTCTGCCACCCTTCCTTTATTCCCCTATGATGCGGCCAATAAACAAACGATTGTGCGCGGGAATGCAAACAGAATAGTGCGGTGGCGACAGAGCCTGCTGTCTTGGCCAGCCTGGAGTCTGAGACTATGCCAACAGATCAATAATAATTTCATGTCCGTCAACAGATGGCCTTGCGTTTCGTGTGTACGCAGACGACTCGCCTTTGAGCGCTAAGAGGCTATGGGCAGGTTTGGCAGACAAGCACAATTACCCTTTAGTTCCCTCCCTGCAGGCTCATGCACAGACACACTGCTTCCACATTCTAAGTCGTGAGCCGCGAGTCTGAATTCAGGGACCCCACAATCAAGGAAAGGCTGATCGAGTGAGTTCGATTTTTGTCCTTGATAGCCATTTAAGAGCCATACGTTGGTCAGGGAAAATGTTGCTGTCAAGGCCGATTACATGCGTTTGACTATCGTTCGTGTTTGTTGTAGACCTGTACTAGGTCGATCATATTGACTTTTGAGCTGATATAGGGGTCACTGACCTAATTGGGTCAGCTGAACTGAAGGTAATAACTCACATTAAAGCAGACGCATCGAACAGGTAACGAGTTGCAATCAGAGCATCACAGACTGAATAATCTTACTGGCTTGTATTGAATACTCTAGTACCGTTGTTTGACCTGGGTATGGCCTCATCAGAAAACACACGTCAACCTTTCCTTTACGTACTATGGTTTGATGTGGGCCAATGTATTGTAGAAGTGAGATTGCCTGATTGGTCACCCTATGTTCGGCCTTGTCAAAGAGTGTGAAGCCAGAAATGTTTAGATTCTTTTTTAGTATCTCTAGATGAGCTCCTGTAGCCAAAGTGAATGGTCACTGCGCAGACCACAACCTTTCATGTCTTTTCCTTCGTTTCGATCCCGTTTCATCTGTGTTCGTTTATGCTACACCGGGTCTGTTCTTGTGTGCTTACAGCGTCAAATACGGAGGTTTTACTTTGACCAAGATCACATTATATCTATGAACAGAAGACGAAATCAGCGAAGAAAATGCTCGTTGGTTTTTGGATGATGCAGGTCCTTCGTGTCAGACATCCTGTCGCCTTTCTGTCTGTATCCCCCCCCCCCCCCCCCTTATTTCCCTCCACCGGCACCTTTATCTCCTACCCCAATTTCTGACCTAACCCACATCCTACTCCTCTCCTCAGCCCCAATACCCACCCGCCCTCCTATCCTCCATCTGCACTCTTTCCGCAACCGTCGCCTTCGTTCATCGATCCAGCTTTAGCCCCCCCTCCCTCCATGGACCTTTGGCCTTTGCACGTCAGTCGTCATCAGGCGAGTCATTCAGCCTTCCAGATTGTTCATCCGCTGCTTTCAGAATGGCTTCGGCCTCTCGATTCGGCCCTTCGCCACATCCATCTCCGCAACCAGACTCTCTCTCTCTCTCTCTTGAGCGTGTAAATTTTGCTTTTCTCTTTAATTTCATCTATTTTCCACCATGTTTGTGAATGGGTCGTTGGCCTACACAATAAAATCAGTGTCAGTGTCTCTCTCTCTCTCCCCCCCCCCCTTCCGTTCTCCGCTATCTTAAATATCTTATATGCTGACCCACTCTTATTTTCTGATCATACGCAAATCAAGCGACCATGACGAACAGTAGGAAGACGTAACAGAACACAATCAGATCTTTCGATTATGCCAAAGACTTGAAGGGCAAGCTCCTCCACGACTCACAATAGTCAGAAATATATTTCCCCCCACTGTGACACAGACAGGCAAAGAAAGCTTTGAAAGGAAGTCATGTTTGTACATTCTGAAAACGTGAATTCGATTCAGCTGTGTCAAAGCGTAATCTCTGGGAAATGGCAATGGGGCAGTGACCTGCACTGACTCTGCTGCATGCATGTCAACTCTCTCCAGTATCAGACTGGACACGATCGATGACGAGTTATGATGATGATACTAACGACGACGACGGCGACGACCACGACAATGATGATGATGATGTTGATGTGAAAGATAGAGAGAGAGAAAGACTGAGAAAGTCAGACAGACAGACGGATTGACAGACAGACAGATTGACAGAAGACATGCATAGAATGGGCACCAGCAACAAACAACATTTTGATCAGGTTTTGCTGCGCAGAATCGCAATAACAACCACACACACACACACACGCACAGATACCATCCGGCATTCTTGCCCTGGCATCTCTGCCAGAAGCGAGTGTGAATATGCATGAAGCTGCGTGATATATAAACGCTGGAGACTGCCTGGCAGACCCAACCCCATGCAAAATACTGGAAGACAACGTTTACCGATTGACCGATTTTCAACACCCTTTCTCTCGTTTATCCACACAAAGAGACACTAAGAAACACAGACAGACAGTCACCACTACTACCAAACAAAGAAACTTTCTCTCTCGTACGTACAAACAAACAAACACACACACACGCACGCACACACACACAAACACACACACACATACACACACGCACGCACGCACGCACGCACACACACACACACACACATCTGACGGTGAAGTGATCCGACATTAGCATATAAATACAAATCCATGTTGAATGCTTTCCGTGGATGCCCTATCTTTCCTTCGTGTTCTGGACTCTCACTTGCCCCAATCCCCTATACCCTCTTCAAATCGTTTTTTATAAGCTGAGCACCCCCCCCCCCACCACCACATAATTATACACCACGACCACCGACTTTTACTATTGTGAGGTAACAAGTCAATCAGATCGGAGGACTGGAACTGGAGTTTTGCCAAAGTATGTGTGGTGGAAAAGGTCGTTACAGAAGATGAACGAGATCATTGCGACGTGCGGAACGGTTGTAAACTCTCCATAAACGGACATTTGTAGGCCGACACACACGAAGACACGACCGCACAAAGACACAAGCAAAGACACACACACACACACAGGGACAGAGGCAAAACACATTCTCACTCTTTCTCTTTGTCTCTCGCTCTCTGTCTGTCTCTGTCACTCTCTCTCAGTTTCATACAACACACTCTATGTGCCTCCCTCACTGTGTCAAACACACACACACACACACACACGCAAAACCAAACGGCCAAGTTGGCGGACAGTGTGCAGCAGAAATCCCCACTATACAGTCCAACGTCACGGCTTGTTAAGACAGCTCCCATGAATTAAACGCACGGTGATTTAACTACACAACGGCCCACTTCCCAACGCAATGGCGCAGGAAATGTGTAAAAAGGTCATAAATGAAGCTAAGAGTGTGCAGACGAGCCATTAAACTCATTAACGCTGTCAGACGTGGCCTGAAGCCAATGTTTCCCTGCATAGCACGCACAGGATGTTCTTCTCTACAGGAGTTTGAAGCAAAGGGATTGCTGATTTTTTGTTTTACTAAATTCTTTAAATGTTAAGTTCCATTGGCGCTATAGACACAACGAACATAGATTCATTTGTGATTTTTTTGATTTTTTGTGCATTCATGGATCGTTCAACTTGAACATAATTATTTTATTGTCATCATTTTCACGAGTTTTCATTCACACCCAGCTGGGAAATAAATCTCATGTTCCTCGTGCAATAAATCCCCGGTTCCCATAGTTGCAGGAAGCAGGTTATACATGGATAATCAAAAGCAAACCCAATAGAAACGCTCGGGGATTCTTCGGCTCTTTTCATTGGCGTTTCCCCAGACCTAGACAGACGACACTGCTTTGCAAAGTTCCAAAAACGAACTGGCAGGTTGCACGTTGCAAATCTTCTGTGACCTTTGACCCAACGTAGCTTCCACATTCGATAAACTAAGCTTAATATTTACAACTGAAAACCGAGGGGGTGGAATACTTAGAGGAACCTACTGAACTGTGTATCCTCAAACCTGACATACTTATCTCACATTGTATGAACTCAAAACACAGAAAGTTGCTTTCACACGCCAGCTTAGATTGCAACAACGTTTGTTTGTTTGTTTGCTTAACGCCCAGCCGACCACGAAGGGCCATGTCAAGGCAGTGCTGCTTTGACATATAACTATTGCAACAACGTGCTGGGGCCCCAAAACATATATTATCAAAACGGAACTCGTGTTTCAAAGCATGGCTCCCAGTGTTGATTTTGCACTTACTTTGGTGGTTTGTTGTTAGACCATCTTTTTTGTCGGTCCTCGGGGGGCATATCGACGTTTGTTTCATATTCATTGACCGCGGCCTTCGGCGTTGGTCAATAAATATGAAACAAAAGACGATATGCTCCCCGTCGGACCGACAAAAAAGATGGTCTGTCAACAACCCATCAAACATCTTATAGTATTTCTTCTGAGTATTTTTTCTCCAAGACAAATCGTTTGCTGTCACGCCCGTTATCATGGGCTGGGTGGCCGAGTGGTAACGCACTTGCGCTCGGAAGCGAGAAGTTGCGAGTTCGACCCTGGGTCAGGGCGTTAGCAATTTTCTCCCCCCTTTCCTAACCTAGGTGGTGGGTTCAAGTGCTAGTCTTTCGGATGAGACGAAAACCCGAGGTCCCTTCGTGTACACTACATTGGGGTGTGCACGTTAAAGACCCCACGATTGACAAAAGGGTCTTTCCTGGCAAAATTGTATAGGCATAGATAAAAAAAATGTCCACCAAAATACCCGTGTGACTTGGAATAATAGGCCGTGAAAAGTAAAATATGCGCCGAAATGGCTGCGATCTGCTGGTCGATGTGAATCCGTGATGCATTGTGTAAAAAATTCCATCTCACACGGCATAAATTAAATAGATCCCTGCGCCTTGAGTCCGAGTCTGGAGATACGCGCGCGATATAAGACTTCATATAATAATAAAATAAGGTAACGCACCTGCATTTCACTGAAATTATTGTCGATCGTTGCCTGTGGTTTTGTACGTGGGCTGTCATAATTGAAAATGATGAATGTAATGCGAATCTTGTGGTTCTCGCCACATCCTACCCCACCGACCAATCCCGCTTGCAGTTCCTCATAATCCTCACTTTTTCTGACAAGTGTACAGTTTACATCAATATTTTCTACTGAAATCTGCAATTTTCTGGTCGTAGATCTTAACAGAAAACGGACAGTTGAAAGTATCCTTGTGTGGAAGTTGTCCTGTCATTAGAAGGGTTTCACATCGCACTCGTACCACTGTAATACGTGATCATGATTAATTGGTTATGAGTAGGGGTCTAAAGCTGGGCACTTTGATACAAGCTTCTGTGATTCTGACATGGAAAATGACTCGCTTGAGAGTTTCATAAAAAAAAACCGGCGAACGCAAGAAGAAGAAGAGTTTCATAACAACACATGACAGCCAAATGTATAAAGATAACATTGAACATCCCTTTAATTTTAAAAAAGAAACCTGAATGGGATCAGTCTCAGCCTCAGGGCCCAGACACTCTGGTCTGTTTGCTTCCACAGTCTTTCAACAAGCCGTGTAAGTGTTTGCCAGTGCATGACGGTGCACAGTGTGGGTGTCATTGCGCCCCAGTGTCAAGGCGACTTGCTCTTCATCATGCCAAGCAAGTACACCCTGTATACGCAGGTTACTGTTGACACGATGTACACAGTGCAGTCAGAGACTGTACATTACTCAGAGACTGCAGAGTACACAGTGTTATGAACAGTAAGCGTGATATATTGTGTAAAAAATTCCATCTCACACGGCATACGCGCTTTGAACTTCGGATAAGGCGCGCGCTATATAAATACCCGATATTATTGTTATATAAAAGAAACGCAACTCATTCGCGCCCACTGTTGCCAGTGATTTTTCGTCATTTTCAAATTGTCGTTAAATATGAACCAGATAAGGTACATCAAAAAGGTAAACAGATTCGTAGAGGATATTCTACTGGCTGTACGATTAGTGCATATTATTTAATGTTTTTGTTTTTTTTACCTTTTCATAAATTGTGTTATACAGGGTAGGGGTCAAGCGAGTCGTGATTGCAGGCGAACGTGTCACTTCGACACGCTACAAAATTCGTAAAAATGCATATTTTTCAACCAAGTTGTGGAGGAAATAAATCTCTCAACATGGTCATTTAATTTGAATTATTCGCCAAAACGTAGCATAATTACAAAAAAATGAAGATAAATCACCTAGACGGTGTTAAAAAGGGTTGTTTGGGAAAAGCACCTTCGCACGGAATCGTCGTAATAACTTCTTCGAAAAAAAACATTCCATGTTTTATTCTCCTTGAAGTTCTCTGGTTTTCTTTTGTCCTGTATTTGCTAGCTTGCTTGTTGTTTTATGTTTGTTTTAGTGGGTTTTTTCTGCATCGGAATGTAACAAGAAGAGCAAACGCTCGATCGAGTCACTTTCGCAGTTCTGAATATTATATGAGGCATCAGATGGACAGGAAGAAATTGCTATTCACAACACAATGAGTCACGTTCACATAAAATTTGAGCCCGGTCACTTTTATAGTTTCCGAGAAAAGCCCAACGTTAAGTTGTGTGTTGCCGAACAGAAAAGGCTAGTTATCTCCCTTGTTTTTCTGATAACGTTCGTAAAAGGCTACAGATGTAAATACTTTGATGTAAAGAATAATCCTACAAAGTTTCAATCACATCCGATGAACTTTGTCAAAGATATAAAATGTCTAATTTTTCCTTTGACGCTGACCTGTGACCTTGAAAAAGGTCAAAGGTCAACGAAACCATCGTTAAAGTGTAGAGGTCATTGGAGGTCACGACTAAACAAAATATGAGCCCGATCGCTTTGATAGTTTCCGAGATACTTTGTCAAAGATATAAAATGTCTAATTTTTCCTTTGACGCTGACCTGTGACCTTGAAAAAGGTCAAAGGTCAACGAAACCATCGTTAAAGTGTAGAGGTCATTGGAGGTCACGACTAAACAAAATATGAGCCCGATCGCTTTGATAGTTTCCGAGAAAAGTCCAACGTTAAGGTGGTGTCTACGGCCTGCCGGACTAACACTGACCGATTACATAGAGTCACTTTTTCTCAAGTGACTCAAAAAGCAACACCCCCCCCCCCCATATTGGTTGGGACGAGAAAGAATTTACCCGATGCTCCCCAGCATGTCGTAAGAGGCGACTAACGGATTCTGTTTCTCCTTTTACCCTTGTTAAGTGTTTCTTGTATAGAATAATTATAGTCAATTTTTGTAAAGATTTTAGTCAAGCAGTATGTAAGAAATGTTAAGTCCTTTGTACTGGAAACTTGCATTCTCCCAGTAAGGTAATACATTGTACTACGTTGCAAGCCCCTGGAGCAAATTTTTACACCCCCGGTATAGGGGTGTGTATAGGATTCGGTCGATGTGTTTGTTTGTTTGTGTTCGCATATAGATCTCAAGAATGAACGGACCGATCGTCACCAAACTTGGTGAACAGGTTCTATACATTCCTGAGACGGTCCTTACAAAAATTGGGACCAGTCAAACACACGGTTAGGGAGTTATTGGTGGATTAAGATTCTACAAGGACTTATAGAGGGACATATTAATGGTCAAAGGGAAATAACCTTCTCAGTTGGTGGCAGTGAGAATGGTAAGGACGGGGGTGTTTTTCCTACCTCGGAGGAATTTCTTGTTTATTAGTGCTTTTGTGAACAAGAAACAATTGACAAGTGGCTCTATCCCATCTCCCCCCTTCCCCCGTCGCGATATAACCTTCGTGGTTGAAAACGACGTTAAACACCAAATAAAGAAAGAAAGATGTAAAAAACACAGGAAACAAATACTTCAGCTTCCAGGCTCTTACGACAACAGCGTAACTGTGCAGTCTTGATAGTTTTCTTGTATGAGGCGGATATTGGTATTTTTTTTCCTTCTCTTTTCCACAAATAGCATATTATTACAAAGTACAGAAAAAATGTGCTTGTTCTTCTAATTAATGTACATCAAGATATATTTATTATACTTGTTTAGCAGGTTATGTTGTGCATGTCTGGGGTTTGGAAATGTATTTAGTGTCTCTGTTTATGTGTGTGGTGATTGCTCACTTCAAAAAGAAACAAGCTTGTGAATTCCCTACCAGTAATACAGACAAGCGTAAAGAAGTGAACCATAGGTTAAACAAAATATGGCGAAAAGCAGTAACAAAAGCACCCGCAAAATACATTTTACAGAAAAAGACAAACGACGAACAAATAACCACAACAACAAAAAACAAAAAAACAAGACAAAAAAAGAAGATTACAACAACAAACATTTCTCTATTTCTCCCTAAAATATTACTTGAGTTGCAATGTGCTTTTACATTTGACCAAAAAAACACCATATTGGTATTGGTTGTGGTATCATATCGTCCTGTGAGGTTACCGTCATGGAAATTAGGGCTGTTTTTTCACTGGGGAAAGCGAGCTGCCATACAGTACGGGACTCCCCTTGTTTCCATTCTTTTTCCTGCATGCGTGTATTCATGTTTCCAAGCCCTGTGAACTTGGGATCTTTATCGTGCCCATGCGTGCACACGGGGGTATTCGGACACCGTTGCATAGATAGTCTGCTCAAAGATGACACTGGGAAATAAATCCCTTGCCGAACGTGGGGGTCGAACCCACGCCGATAGCAACAACTGGTTTCAAGTCAGCGCCGCTACCGACTGAGCTATTTCTCTCCCCAATAGTGGAAACGAGTACATTTCGTGGGATTAGAGTGTACGCTAAATTGAAAAATAACACGGTACACCCCATGCAAGTGTCATTTTCTCCAAGGTCCTTTTTTGTTGCACGCGTTTTATTATTTATTTATTTATTCTTTTTGTTGTTGATTTGTTTGCACACCTGTGCGCTATTTTTTGCAAAAGGGCAATTTTCTCGTATTGTACGTGCCTGCGCACTGTCAACCAACGGAGCGATATGCAACGTGTTACGAACATGATTTTGATTAATTGGGTATAATATAATGTCAAGTGCAAGCACCTATGGATACTAGGGTTGACAGCCTAAACACGCACGGATTTTTGTCTTGTCACGTTGCACGTGAATTTTTGTGTGAATCCACCTCAACTGGTGGACGGGTGAGCTGGCCCGGTCACTTTTACCTGAATTGTCACAGAGGACGGATGGAAGTTACATAGAGTAAATGACTTGCCGAAGTGAGGTAAATAATCTTTGATGTTGTAAAACCGGGTTAGTTAAAGTATCGAATTATTAGTAGTGTTTGTGTAAACTGGCCAACTCCATACATATGTATACAACATTGCACGCCAGAGACTTATTATTACACCCCCGGTATAGGGGTGTGTATAGGTTTCACTCGATGTGTTTGTGTTCGCAAGTAGATCTCAAGAATGAACGGACCGATCGTCACCAAACTTGGTGAACAGGTTCTATACATTCCTGAGACGGTCCTTACAAAAATTGGGACCAGTCAAACACACGGTTAGGGAGTTATTGGTGGATTAAAATTATACAAGGCCTGGTATAGACGGACACCCCCGTTGGTCAAAGGGAAATAACCATTCTCACTGCCACCAACTGAGAAGGTTATTTCCCTTTGACGGGGGGTGTAGTTCCTATCGGAGGAATTTCTTATTGTCCTTGTCTTTGTACGTCAGACAAAAGGGAGGAACCGAGAGGAACGAGTCCGGCAACCCCCAACGAGACAGTCTCCTTCGGCAGCCAGAGAGGAAGAGCGATAGAGAGGATGAAAGCATGAGAGAATGACTGCACCAGTACTATCGTCGTCATGTCCATTGTCCACGTCTCCGTACAGTGTTCATCGTAAACATTAGCGCCACTATGCACCGTCTTCGTCTTCACCCTGGGTCATAACCGGTCGTTATCGTCATCATCATTATCGTCATCGTCGTCAAAATCAGACTGTGGTAAAGTGAGAAAGTGAAATGCATGTGTGTGTGAGTTAAGGCCAGTTAAGGAATTATTTGTGTAACCGGAATGAATAACTTAATATTTTGCGTGTTTGCATTGGATGTATGTGCATGTATTGTGTAGTATTTGGATGCAAAGGACGGAAGTAAATTGTTAAACTGTTTTTCCCTTCTTGATTATTGTTATGAGTGAGGTCGAACCTGGAATAGAGAGTATTTGTTCATTTGTTTGCTTAACGCCCAGCCGACCACGAAGGGCCATAAAGGGCGGTGCTGCTTTGACATATAACGTGCGCCACACACAAGACAGAAGTCGCAGCACAGGCTTCAAGTCTCACCCAGTCACATTATTCTGACACCGGACCAACCAGTCCTAGCACTAACCCCATAATGCCAGACGCCAGGCGGAGCAGCCACTAGATTGCCAATTTCAAAGTCTTAGGTATGACCCGGCCGGGGTTCGAACCCACGACCTCCCGATCACAGGGCGGACGCCCTACCACTAGGCCACCGTGCCGGTCAATATAGAGAGTATGGGTGATTTGTGAGTACATCATAAGTAAGTTTATAAAAAAAACATTCGTAACACAACGATAGGCCTGACGCTATTTGTCACGTCTTGAGGACACGGAAGATGCGTCAATATTTCGCCACTCATCCATCACAGCTCCATATTTCCATCGAGAAGCAAATCTTTTGCTGTTACGTCTGCCTCCAGGTATTGCACAAGCAGGATTATGGATACCACAAATAGTGGTCAAGTCGTTGCCAGCTGACTTTAAAAACTTTGTTGTAATCGTTGTTGTTGATGTTGTTGTTGTATTCATGTCAATAAAAATAAAAATAAATAAAAATTGTAGGAGCCAGAAAATCGCTTTTGTCGTCCATAACCATCTATAGTTTGTCATCATCACAGAGAAATCAATTGGGAACCAGGAATTACAGATGAGATTCAAAGATTTATAAAAACAACAGCAGCACACATAAGAAGAAAAAGAAGAAGAGGAAGAAACAGCCGCAACACTACAGCAAATACACCACCCCCCATCCCCACCAACAACAGCAACAGTCCTTTTACTCTGGTATATGCCAATTAACTGTCCGACACTTCTTTCCGAGACCGGCGTCAGTGTTATTGATTAGGTTTCAAATTACACACTAATTTCCGCTTACAAATAGGGTGTGATGAAGCGAAGAGATACATCGCGCAATGTGCGACTGCATGCAGTTAGTCACACCACTTGAACCCACACTAGAAGTCAGACCACTTCACTGTCCAACGTAAGATTCTACGCATTTCCTTCTGCTTCCTGGTAGGAAATCTTGTTTCATTCCGTAATGCTGCTTGGAAATATTGTTTTGGGCAAATTCGCAGACAGCGCGTTAAATGCTTCAGCACTTTTAGGAAGTTTTAGTCAGTCTTTCCCCACTACACCCTAAAAAATGACGACAAAGATTTCGGCGATTTGAACTACGATTTGATGTTTCGTCAAAAACCGAAGCAATACGACATCCATGTTATGTACGTTTTTCTCGGTTTTTTTGGTCAGAAACAATTTGAACTACGACTGTCGTATACGTTAAGTTTCATGTCGTACATAATACAGTGTGTATGAAATACAGACAGCAATGAAATTGCATGGTTTTTGTCCAAAAAGTTGCCTGTTTTTACTAGTCTGTTTCACGAAGGACTATAGTTCACAACAGAAGTTCCTTAACTAGAAGTGGTTAACGACCATTACCAGTAGTCGACGCACGGTGATACAATCGCCCACTGGGCTTTCCCCAAAATCCGATGATACTAAAAATAGGGTTGGCTGGGCGTTAAGCAAACAAACAAACAAACAAACACGGAATAAGATGAACATGTTTTTAAATCGATTTCGGATATTTGGTTTTAATCATAATGTTCATATTTTTTTTATTTTCAGAGCTTGTTTTTAATCCAAATATAACATATTTATGTTTTTTTGAATCAGAAAATGATGAAGAATAAGATGAAATTGTTTTTGGATCGTTTTATACAAAAAATATTTTAATTACAATTTGTAGATTTTTAATGACCAAACTCATCCATTAATTTGTAAGCCTCCATGCTGAAATGCAATACCAAAGTCCGGGCTTCGTCGAAGATTACTTGACCAAAATTTCAACCCAATTGGTTGAAAAATGAGAGCGTGACAGAGCCGCCTCAACTTTCACAAAAAGTCGGATATGACGTCATCAAAGATATTTATCCAAAAAATGAAAAACAGGGGTGGAGATATCATACTCAGGAACTCTCATGTCAAGTTTCATGAAGATCGGTCCTGTAGTTTCTCGGAATCGCGTTATACACACACACACACACACACACACATACACACCACACCCTCGTCTCGATTCCCTGTCTATGTTCAAAACTTGACTAAATGTAAAAAGGAATGTAATACAAGAAGTAAAAGGTCAGAAGATAAAGAAAAGTTGAAAATTTAAAAGAAGTTTAAAAAAAAATGCTCTTGCCTGCTCAGAGATTCGAACCCGTAACCGGCAAATGTCACGAATGGGCGGTCGGGCGCTCTAGCGACTGAGCTAACTGACACTGTCTGCATGGGTAAAAAGAGAAATTTTGTCTTCAAGTATGACACGTGAATTCTCGACCATGGGCATCAGCAGACCTGTTTACCCCCATAAGTGTTTTGGAGTAATGCTCAGCCCCAAAAATAGTAATCCTGGCACAAAAATAGTAATCATCCAGCATTCGTCGCCAATTACAATGCACATGACAACTGTGTCTGCGAAACGCAATCATGCACATATATATCCATCATTCACAAACAAAACACATCAGTCAGTTTTTGTAGTCATCATAATTTCAAAGAAGATCACATCAAAAGCACATGCATCACTGATTCTTTTGCTCGTAGTAGGCCTTTTTCAGTGTGTCAAGCGCTTCTCTACTGTACTTGCGCTTGCCGAATGAGTGAGGGCGAGACTTCACCACTAGAATAATTAGGCTCTCCAGCGTCTCATCAGACAGACATGATCTCTGGTCAGTGCTGTGCTTTTTCACCCCATTTTGCCATTGAAAAAAAACAATGCCAAACATGTGAATTGATTAAAAAAAATTAAAAAAAATAAAAAATTTTATTTATGAAAATCGTAGTCTTGACACGGATAGCGGAATGGCGTATTTTTTGCAGAAAATCGTAATAAATTACGCCAAAATCGTAAGGGTAAACAGGTCTGCATCAGTATCGACTCATCGGTTTCCGAGTCGATCCATTCGAATGTCTGAATTGTACGTACTATTTATCTCACTATTCGCGGTAAATTAAGTTGATAACTGCCCCAATGGTCCCGTTTACTTCGTATCAGTTTGGAATCCAGTCACAGAGTTGGGTTAATTTCAAGTATGACAAATACTATGTTGCCACAACAGCTCCGAAAAGTATTGACTAATCGCCGAAAGGCACTGACGTCATTTTACAAAAGGATTTCTCTACCCAGAATTCCAAACGGTTTTGGAGATTTTGAAGATTTCTTTCGGGACGATACGCCCTATGGTGGACTGGGTGGCCGAGTGGTAACGCACTTGCGCTCGGAAGCGAGAGGTTGCGAGTTCGACCCTGGGTCAGGGCGTTAGCAATTTTCTCCCCCCTTTCCTAACCTAGGTGGTGGGTTCAAGTGCTAGTCTTTCGGATGAGACGAAAAACCGAGGTCCCTCCGTGTACACTACATTGGGGTGTGCACGTTAAAGATCCCACGATTGACAAAAGGGTCTTTCCTGGCAAAATTGTATAGGCATAGATAAAAAATGTCCACCAAAATACCCGTGTGACTTGGAATAATAGGTCGTGAAAAGTAGGATATGCGCCGAAATGGCTGCGATCTGCTGGTCGATGTGAATGCGTGATGTATTGTGTAAACAATTCCATCTCACACGGCATAAATAGATCCCTGCGCCTTGAGTCCGAGTCTGGAGATACGCGCGCGATATAAGACTTCATATATAATACTAGATGATTACCCGCTTCGCCGGGTACCGGCTTCGCCGGAAAGAAGTAGAGCCGAATACCAGGCTGCGCACGAAGGAAAGGAAATAAACGCGCAAAACACTGGAGACCTTCCAAAAATAGTAACGTGCAGTGACCTTCTAAAAATAGTAACGTAGTAACGGGAATATGGATTGACGCCACACAGAGGAAGGGAGATAATCGCGGCTGAAAACACTGGAGAAGATAAGGAAGAGTTACTGGTAGTGGATCCCGACAAAAAAACAAAAAACAAAATAATCGGTTCAGCGCGCACAGCGCTGCGCGCTGAGAGCACGTGTTGAAATATCTCATCGATGAGGTTGTGTCCGGGGTGTAGCTGAATACGGACTCCAAATTTGAAAAAGATCCACCGAGAACTTTGGCCGTGCATCGCGGACACACACACACACACACACACACACACACACACACACACACACACACACACACACAAGTCGTATATATATAGATGGTAGGTTTATTACATGACGGGAAGCGTATGACGGCTTACTTGTGCCAAAACCTAGGGTTATCGTTTTCACGTGAAAATTAGTAATTAACAGTGTTAATTACTAATTTTCATTTTTGCCTCGTTTTCGGTCACAGTAGTCGGATTTTAAGAGTCCGCACTGAGAGGCTTCAACGCCCGGCAAACATCACTCTCACACTATTTCTAAAATATCTTTTAATAGAAGGCCTTATCGAGCAAGTAATTCGACGGGAAGATGCATGTCACTGTTTTCTGCAATAGCGCTATCCTAAACGTTGTTTTTGGGTATCTTAGAAAAGAATAATCGACCCTGAAAACTTTCGAAACGAAGCTGTTCGTAGCAGACGGACTTTTGATCGGCTGTGGTCTCACACTTTCACAGATATCTTTCAATATAATTCCTTATTCGACAAGTTGTCAGGCAGACAGCTGTACTTCATATTTGTTTCCACTACCACACTCATACATTTGCTTAAAAGTGTATTAGGGAAGGACAATCGATCCGAAAATGTTCGAACCGAGAGAGGAAAAATGGCGGCCGGTCGGACATGTGCAAAAGGTCCGACGACTAGCAGACGGATCTCTTCATCGAGACTCACACACTTTCACAAATATCTTTCGATAGAATTCGTTATTCAACAAGTTTTCGGACAGACAGTTGTATGTCACGGTTATCTACACATGCGCTCAGCTCTTAGTGTTAATTTACATCTAATTAAAGAACTATGGACCAGAAAAGTTTCGAATCGAAGGATGTTTTGCTCTGGCAGGTGAAACAGTCGCGCATGCGCATTGAGCCCCCACAGTCACGAGGTACAAGAAAATTAGTAATTAACGCGTGAAAATTACTAATTTTTAGTTTTGGCACTAGTAAGCCGTCAGGAAGCGAGCCAAAACTGAAAATTAGACATTAACACTTGAAAATTAGTTATTAACACTAGAAAATTAGTAATTAACACGTGAAAATTAGTAATTTTCCCGTCAGAATTGTAATTTTCTCGTGAAAATTAGTAACTTTCACGGGTTAATTACTAATTTTTAGTTTTGGCGCTAGTAAGCCGTCATAGAAGCAAGCAGTTAAAAACGCTCGCACGCACGCACACACACACGCACGCACGCGCACACGCACACTATCTCTTTTTCTCTCGCTCTTTCTCTCTCTTTTCCCCTTCCCCCATATCTCTTTCTTTCTCCAACTGAAACCTTTCCCTGGGAGAAAAAAACCCCGAAGGAGATACCTTTCCACTAAACTGTGATGTTGAGGCAGAGAAACTGACCGCGATCAATAAAGGATAACGATAAGGAAATGCTGATTCTGCAAGACAGAAAGAGAGAAAGAGAGAGAGAGAGGAGACTGAGGGGGTTATGGCGTGGTGCTGGGAAACAAGGGATAAAAAATGCGACGACAAGATAGGAGATAAATGGGAAAGGAAATGGCGAGTAGCAAAGCGATGCTGACAGAGGTTTATGAATCTCTCACTGCTCACTTCCAATAAGACCCAGGCGCTATTGTTTCCCCATAGATCGCTTTTCTTCGAGGAAAAAGGAGATGAGAATAGTTACGCTTCCGACAAATAACACCCTTCGCATACGAAGGTTTTTGCATCAAGTCTGAGATAAGTCTGCGAATTCCAGAAAGCACGAAAACGTGTTTGTTTTTTGTTAAGTCAAAACGTAGGGCAAATCAAATTGTGCAAAACATGTGAAACGATAAAATCATCCCCTCTCTATCTCCTACTCGGCCCCCCACCCCCCCTCTCAATCATTAAATCCCTTTAAAAACATCGCACGCACTGAAACTTCGGTAAAACCGCGTGAAAAATTGTTCTGAGAACCCAACAATACATTTTCATACTTATATAGTTTGTCCTTCGTGCATAGCGTCAATTGTTCCTTACCGAATCCCTACTGGTTTCCAAGCTCGGGAGAGTGCAGGGAGACTATCGGAGAGATGGAGCTGAGTAGAGACGAGGGGAGGATCTAAAGAAGCTTAAATTGGGTCCACGGAGCTAACGCACAAAATGGCGGGGAAGGAGTGAGGGGTAACTAGTGGAAGGATGAGATGAGATGAGATGAGAAGAGATGAGAGAGAGAGAGAGAGAGAGAGAGAGAGAGAGAGAGAGAGAGAGAGAGAGAGAGAGGAGAATTGAATTGAATTGAATTGAATTGAATTGAACTTTATTTTACAAGGATTTAGATTTAAGGCTACGCCTTTTCTCACAATCTGTCCTTGGGACGCATCGACACACAATTATATAATTAAGAAATAAAAAAATTAAAAATTAAAAATTAAAAAGTTAAAAAGTTAACCAACAAAAGGAGGTCGGAAAACGTGATAATAAAGATGACGATGATGATGATGATGACGATAATGATGATGATAATGAATACGAATACGAATACTTTATTATCTCATACAGAGAAATTTCAGTGTGGTGCACATTAAAAGACAAAACAAATAATAAGACAACAGATAAAAATACCATACGAAGCATACTACACTCGCGCACGCATATGTACACTAACAGGAATAGTAACATGATTCCAAATAGGTAAATTGCCGTCAGCTTTAGCTAAAAGTTTACCGCTAAAAACTATCATTATCACAGGACTAGATATGTCATTGAACAATATTTATCACAGGACTAGTCATTCGAGGGTTATCACACTCAGCATAAGGGTGCACATCAAAGAATATAAAAAATATTCATCACAGAAATCAGTGCATATGTTCACCGGCACACATACTAGTTTTAATTAACTTAGGTATTTAAAAAGCCAATTGACTTTGGAATAAAACTGTTCTTAGTTCTGAGCGTGCGGAATCTGGGAGTGCGGAGGCGACGTCCTGAGGGCAGGACCTCAAAGTGGTGAGCGAGCACATGACTACTATCCTGGATGATGCAGCGGGCCTTTCGCACCACACGTCGTTCATACAGCACAGTCAGTCCTTCCTGTCTCACCCCCACAATCTTACCACATGTGTTCACCACCCGCCCAAGCACATTCTTACTCTTCACACACAGACCTCCATACCAGCAGATGAAAGAGAAAGTGAGAATGGATTCAATGAATGAAGTATAGAATGTTTGGAGGATGCGGCTGTTGATGTTCAGACTTCTGAGCTTTTGTAAGCAGTAGATTCTTGACTGACACTTCTTGTGGATAGCTTTAGTGTTTGAGGAGAAATTTAGTTTGTTGTCAATGACTGTACCGAGATATATTGACCCCCTTCTTTTGTATTGATAATGATGATGATGAAGATGAGGCATGAAGAGCATACATATGTGGTTATTCATAAAATCAAATGCATACTATGCAGGTAATTATAAATACAAGCTGGTGGCAATCGAACATGTAGCAATAGAGTAACAAAAATATGTTCAGAATATACAATGCACAGCATATTTTTGACGTAATACTAAGTTTGGTAAGTCAAAAGGCGTTAAACTACTCAGACATTAAGTGGTTTTTTACACATTTTTTAAAACTTTTTAATGACTTTAGGTGCTTAAAGGATGATGGAAGTGAATTCCAAACTGAAGTACCCGAAAAAGCAAGACTGGTCTTATACAGGTCAATTCGTGGAATTGGTGGGATCAAGTTGACCGACCCATATCTGTGGGTAGCTTTATTAAATAATGATGTAATGTAAATCGGCACTTTACCGTGATACAATTTATGCATGAAAATGGCTTTGTTTAACTTGAGATGCTTTTCCAGTGGAAGAAAGTTAAGCATGATGAAGAAGATGAGGCATGAAGAGCATACATATGTGGTTATTCAGAGAGAGAGAGAGAGAGAGAGAGAGAGAGAGAGAGAGAGAGAGAGAGAGAGAGAGAGAGAGAGAGAGAGAGAGAGAGAATTGAATTGAATTGAATTGAACTTTATTTAACAAGGATTAAGATTTAAGGCTACGCCTTTTCTTACAATCTGTCCTTGGGACGCATAGACACACAATGATAAAATTTAAAAATGTAAAATTAAAAGTTAAAAAGTCAGAAAACTTCAGCACGTGATGATAAAGATGACGATGACGATGATGATGATGATGATGATGATGATGATGAGGCATGAAGAGCATACATATGTCGTTATTCAGAGAGAGAGAGAGAGAGAGAGAGAGAGAGAGAGAGAGAGAGAGAGAGAGAGAGAGAGAGAGAGAGAGAGAGAGAGAGAGAGAGACAGAGAGAGACAGAGAGAGACAGAGAGAGACTGAGAAGGGACAGAGAGAAAGAGAGAGAAAGAGAGAGAGAGGGGGGAGATAGAGAGAGAGAGAGAGAGACAGAGAGAGAGAGAGAGAGGGGAAAAAGAGAGAGAGAAAGAGAGAGGGGGAGAGAGAGGAGAGAGAGAAAGAGAGAGAGAGAGGGGTGAGAGAAAAAGAGAGAGAGAAAGAGAGAGAGGGGACAGAGAGAGAGAGAGAGGAGGGGAGAGAGAGGAGGGGAGAGAGAGGAGGGGAGAGAGAAAGAGAGAGAGGAGGGGAGAGAGAGGAGGGGAGAGAGAGGAGGGGAGAGAGAGAAAGAGAGACAGAGAGAGAGACAGAGAGAGAGAGAGAGAGAGAGAGAGAGAGAGAGAGAGAGAGAGAGAGAGAGAGGAAGAGGGACTTCGGGGTGTATTACTGTCCACACAATTAATAACAAGGCTCAGTTACGATAACGTTTACTTGTATTCACAGACTTTTTCTCTCTTGAAACCGCTGTCTTTTTTAAAATTTTATCTTGTATATCAATTGTATTTCTTTTCTTCTTTTTTTACTAAAAGGAACACAGCAAAGACTGGCTGCGAGCTATTATGCGTGCTCAAAAAGAATCACTAATTACTCACTCTCTCTCTCATAGCATTGTCAGACACAATAGACGACAATGGTTACTGGTCAGCGGCCAGCGTCGCGCGTGTTCATCATTGATTCGCTGACCACGCAGAATGGCGCCTCTTATAACGATACAGTGGAACTCCGCTTTCAAGACCAACTAATGATCTGTGAAACCCAGATCTGAAAACGGAGAGAGCCTTTTTAAATCGATGTAAATCCACAGAACTTTTAGGACAGACAATCTGAGAAAACAGTGTCTTAAAGGGAGGGGGGAGGGGGTTATAAATCAGAAGGTCTTACGAGGGGGTTCCACTGCATTCATCACCACGAACTTATCATCTGCAACTTCGTTAATCAGCGTTTTTCAACACGGTTCCAATCGATTTGTCTCTTTTACAATGTTCTTGTACATTTGACTACCCTTTTTATTTTAACCACCTGTCCTGTTTTCCAAAACAAAGCTGGAACTGACTTGCGGACTTTTCCAACTGTCTTTTTCTTTTTTTTCCATGTCAATAATTCAAGCTTAGATTGAGTTAACATTTTGCACTTTAAACCACATATTCATTCAAAATGATCTACCTTTCAAGTTTTAGGTACTACTTAAAGAACATTTGATCAATTTGTCACGGAAAGAAGGAATCAATCAACAAACTTGAAAATTAAGCTTAAACAGCGTGGTACGCTTATCCCGCCTCTCACAATGATACTAATTTACGTCACATTCACCGTTTGCGTTTTCACTCATTTTGTTTTAATTTTCAGTTATTAGTTTTAACTAAAAAGACGGGGATCAATAGTGATAGTAATTAGAGGTTTAGTCAGAACAAGGTAATCCGTACTGAACACCCTGACGTCCGCTGCTCAATATAATACCCCCCAGCGGATTTGCTGTCTGTGCCGTCATGAATTGTTTTGGTGCGAGTAAATTAGCGAGGTTTAGCGAAAATAATGTGATCCATACTGATCACCCTGACGTCCGTTTCTCAAGATAATACCCCCCCCCCCCCCCCCCCCTCAGCGGATTTGCTGTCTGTGCCGTCATGAATTGTTTTGGTGCGAGTAAATTAGCGAGGTTTAGCGAAAATAATGTGATCCATACTGATCACCCTGACGTCCGCTTCTCAAGGTAATACCCACCAGCGGATTTGCTGTCTGTGCCGTCATGAATTGTTTTGAAGCGAGTTAATTAGCGAGGTTTAGCGAAAACAATGTGATCCATACTGAACACCCTGACGTTTCAAGATAATACCTACCAGCGTATACTTGCTGTCTGTGCCGCCATGAATTTGTTTTGGTGTTAATTGATTAGCGAGGCTTAGCCAAAACTTTTGTGATCCATACTGAAAGCCCTGACGTCTGCTTCTATAACAAGAATTCTGTATTCATCAGCGATAACTTGCCGTCTTTGGCTTCACCGATTTTGTTGTTGTTGAGTTGTCAGCGAGGTTAAGCCGAAACAAGGGGGTCCTTATTGAGTGCCGTGACGTCTGCTTCTCTCAAAACAAGACATTCACAAGTACATCGACCCCATGGTCTTTGTAGTGGAAAGAAAGACATGTAATTATGAAATAAATTGAGAAAAACATAGACATGTTTGGCAAGATGGTCAGATTGGAAGAATGGCGACATCGAACGCACATTCAGCTGTTTTTTTTTGTTTTTTGGTCTCATGATTATTTCTATGTCTGTCGACTTTAAAGACCATTGGGTCGATGTCCTTGAGAATGTCATGTTTTGTCCAAAATTAAACGTTCCATTAACTTACATTTCTTTTTTCTTCTTCTGTTTTTAGATGTCTGCTTCTCAAGATAAAACCCGTCGGTGCCTTCGTTGATTTTGTGGTGTTTGTGCATGCGCACGATAAAGATCCAAAGGTTACACCAAAAGGCTTAGGTCTTTGGAAACACGAATACACGCAACCAGAAAACAAAATGGGTAGCGCGATCCTGTTGCTGAACGCTATCCCCATGGACAGCAGCCCGAGTTTTCTTGAGGGAATAAGACTAATTATAACAAAAACATTCTATCACAATATTTGTTGTGTAAAGACATGCCGGAAATATCCTTTCTTTTTAGTTTTTGATTTAAAAAAATAAAATCCATTTAATCCAGTTATAAAGGATTTTAAGATGATCGGTGTCGGTTTGGTAACGGCATCAGACTCTATTTTGTCAAGACACGCTGGAAGAACATCCTCTTGGCTTATTTGTTTTTCTCAATAAAGTTCTGTAATTAGAAAGTTTCAGCTGCTAAATTCAGACAGCCGGCCCACACGATGATAGTCATCACCACACACTTAACCTCTGTGCCCTTCCGTAATTAGGGAGGTTTAGATGCAACACGCTGATCAACAGAACACCCAGACGGCTCCCTCTCGCCACGATCCTCATTATCATACACTCGCCTGTCTGCGCCTGGGATGATTAGGAAGGTTTACATGTAACACTGTGACCATAAACACCAAGACGGCTGCTGCTCGCCATAATCCTCATTACCATACCTTCGCACGTATGCGCCGTCAGTATTTGGGAAGGTTAAGCTCAGACAGTGTGAACAACAGATTACTGAGGCTGTCGGTTCTCACAGTACACACTAATACTCATCACCACAAAAAGCCAGCTGAGCCTCAAACGCTTGTAGTGCGGTTGAAAAATAAAACGATCTTTCATAACACAAATAATGGTAGATTAAATTACTCAGATTAACGACAAAATGAAGATGCCAAGAATAATTAAACAGGAAAAGCGTAGTAGCCAAGGAACCACCAGTGGCATTTTTCCCCTTTAAAAAAAAGAAGAAGAAATACATGTAACTTCATAAAACAAATCCCACTCTGCACAGAAGGCAGTCACGCAGTTTATTGTTGGTACGTGTCCAAGTGGAGTGATAATATTGTCCAGTGTGAAATGCCGGCCAGTTTGAACATAGTGAACATAACGGTTTTCTCTGGAAGGACTGCCTTTCGCCCCAAGCGCGATTCACTGTGACTGACTTCACGTGCATTAGAACTCCCCGGACAGTAATTTCTCCCTCAACCCCTCCCATTAGCCGTTACAAGGCTCACCACAAAGCGACCTAAGATCAGTATAGCAGCTAGAGTAGTACTGTGGTACCTGAAGTGTAAAGCCCTTCCGATGAGAGGACACCTCACAAAAAGAAACATCATGTAGTCCAGGGCTGGGACTCTCCTCAGAAAAAACACCCCCTCTCATCCTGCTCCCAAGGGCGGTCCAGAGAAATGACAAAGGCTGCATTAAATCTTTGCAATCTGGAGGAAGCTCTTCTCCAAACCTTTCCTCTGTACTGTCCGCCCTTATCTCCACTTGTTTTTAAGCCTTCGTCTAGTGTAGAACAGATGTCTCGTTCGACGCCTTCGGAGCGCTATTTTTATGTCACTAACGAGAAGAAGCAAATGCAAAGACTGTTCCAAACAGGATTCGGGAATGTTTGAGAAATTGACGCCGTTTGAGAATACAATCGCTTAATAATTCTTAGACGCAGAAAACAAACTTAAATCCGCTTAAAATCGCAGATCAGCGGAAAAGTGTCACCCCTGGTACGTAGTCCCTTTGACTAATCTTAACCTGCTTCTTCTTCAGTTTCTACATTCGTAGGCTTCAACTTCCACGTGTGCTCGTTTTGTGTTGTTGTTGTTGTTGTTGTTGTTGTTGTTGTTGTTGTTGTTGGTGTTGGTGTTGTCTTGTTTTGCTTTTTGTACGAGTGTGCTTTTATGTGTATCGCTACCCCCTCATCCCCTCCGCCATTTACACAGTCATACTTCGTTTTCAAGAAATTATCTCTATCTAAAAAATATGTCATGACAGGACACCTGCATTGAAAAGACACGTTCGGCTGGTCCAAATGGAGTCCTTTCGTGACAGGTACCACTGAGCTAGAGGATCTTACACCTTCGCTGGCTTCTTCTCCTTGCCATCAGACGCGCATCATCCAACCTGACTGCTGGCCAAATGAGGCTTACATCGATGTTGGTAACTCGCGTTATCCAGGACATTAGGCGAGCGTGTTTTTATGCGGGTAGCAGAAATTAGCTCTGCCCTAGACTAGACAATCAAGAGAGCATTTCTGTTGTCCAAAGAGGACGGAGATCATCTCTCTTAAAGGATACCAGGACGTTATAATTATGCGTGTTCGTGGTAGAAATTTGCCCTGCCCTTCAGTTAGGCGAACAAGAACGCATTTCTGGTGTGTAGATTGGCCAGAGTTCAGTTACTTTTTGGATGCCATCTTTTCTGCGTAAGGTTATTATTGCTCGTGTCAGGTCAAATGTTTTTGATTTTTCCAGATACTTGACGGCCAAAACCTGAATGTCATAAAATATTCTAGAGTTGTGTTCTTACTTTAGATTCAAAGCAATTGAAATGTCCCAATCCTGTTGCTCACACCCGCTGTTGGTATTGATCGATTGACGCACAATATATTTTAAACAATAATATTTCAATGTCAAATTTGGAGCAAAAAAAATAAAAAATAAAAATAAACAAACAACTGCAGCAATAAAAGTGAGCGGCCGTTTGTTGGCTTATGCTTTTTGCGTCAGGTGTTGAATGGTTTGTTAGCACAAATAAGGTAAAAGAGGCAAAGCTTTCAAGCCGTTTCAGAACGCTACAAGCAAAGGAGTAACGAGTTTCTGGGTCATAATAAAAATAGTTTCAGATCCCACTTTCATAGTACTCACACGCACACACACACACACACACACACCACACGGTGCACACGCTTATGTAAACAAACGTAGCAGCAGCTGCGACAATTAATAACACATCAGATCAAGCAACAGAAGGGTGCTGGAAGATGTCAATATATGCAAACAATCAGTCACATGTCTACATACAATTTGAAGTAAGCTTGTTTTGACATTTACGTGGTGGTAAGTGATATGCAAGATCTATTATCGGGCAAAACATACACCCCTACGTACGTACGTACGTACGTACGTACGTACGTACGTACATACATACATACATACATACATACATACATACATACATACATACATACATACATACATACATACATACATACATACATACATACAGACAGACAGACAGACAGACATACATATAGAGTTAGACAGACATACAGACAGACGCAAAACACACAAACACACACCTTCCCCATCCTACCCCCCCCCCCCCCCAACTTGACAACTGTAAGCACATCTCGACCTAATCTATCTGTTCGGTCAAGAGCATCAAGTTTTCGCGCGCCGTGTGCCAAACGCACCAAGGAAGTTATAATTCACGAATCGCGCTACGTACTGCGTACATATTGCTGTATGATTACCATTCAAAAGATGCTAATCAGAAACTTATCCCTTCCTCCTTCAGCATAAGTCACATTTGGATATGAGTCCGCATTATGACTAGACAATGCAGTTTCTCAACCGAAATAAAAAACGCTCGCGCTGGACCCGAGTACTCTTCAGACACACGCACACACCGGCACACACACACATTTACACATTCACACACACACAGACCCACACACCCACCCATCACACACACACTCACACACACACACACACACACACACTCTCTCTCTCCCTCACTCCCTCCCTCTCTCTCTTTCTTTCTTACACACACACACACACACACACACACACACACACACACACACACACACACACACACACACACACACACACACACACACACACGAGTACAGACTCATGCACACACACACACACACACACACACACACACACACACACACACACACACACACACACACACACACACACACAAACACACACACACACACACACACACACACACAAACAGTAACACTAACACATGTGCACAAAATGAATCGAACCCGGATCACTTTGGCCATAGACTCTCTCGTGCTCTCTGTCTCTCTTTCACTGAGACCAAACCCTGCATTGTAATTTCTTTGCCGAGACCATTTCCCCACCCGTTGTCTGGCTTGCACTGAAATCATGCTTTTCTCGTCACTGCGTGACGTGTTCGCCGCCCAAGTCTTCCCTTTAGTTCAGGCTGTTCGCAAAGCGACCAGCCTCCCACCGCAAAAACTCCCACCGTTAAGAGTGGCTTTTGTGATTTATTTCGCATTTAGGTCCCGGGTAACATTATGAAGTTTTAATACGATCAATCGGACCTATTATCAAGTTAGTGTATCAACTTTTGAAAGAACTGCGCCCAGTAGTTTCCCAGCAATAAGCCGTTAAGTCGAGACAGACACACACACACACAATTAAAGTCTGTTGGACCCTAGTACTGCGTACTCGGGGATAAATCTCCGTTTTAATCAGAAACTGTACAGATTTTGATTAGAAATCACGAGATTGGCCTCTTTCTCAGTACAGCCCAACCTACTTCCCAGTTCAAGTATTAGTAATGATCTATTATAATCAGAAACTGCGCAAAAGCTTCAATCCACATTTTCATTTCACACTTCAGTCTAACTCTCCGAGGGGAAAGAAAAAGATATTCTGGTAATGTCTAGTATTGATGACTGTGCAACTACGGTATAAGTTTCAGGTTTAATACCATTTTGCTGCTGAAGGAATTGATTAATTTCTAAATTAACACGCACGTGTCAGGCCTAACCCTTATAACGTGATCTTTTCAATCGCCTGTCTAACGTTCGCTCGACATTGCTTGTCGTGTTCCACTTGGTCACATACCAAAAATAATAAACTTTGGTTCTCTCTATAACAGTGGGGATTTTTTGATGAATCAATATCTTAGAAGCCACTACTGGCTTTTTAAAAATTACTTCATCATAGCGCCGGTTTTTATACCCACCATCTCCCGCAGGGTGCGCAAAGCCAATCCTTACGACGGATTGCATACCCAGCTTCCGTTTCTGGGTATAAACATTAAACGGTACAATATACTTTGTACGAAAACTGGCGCAATTTTTCAACAGCGTCTGGAGGAAGCTAGCAGGCGGTTGAAAATCTAACTTCTTTCACATAAAATCTATAAAAGGGAAAACAAAATGCACGAAAAAATATCAGCGATTTTTTAAACTTTGCCAATCCCTCTAACAGAGGGCCACGATCAACGCTACATATTTTCAGGCGTGATGAATCAACATGGCCGGTGCACATTGAACAATATTGCCATTCTCGTGTTCTCTTACAAAAGCAAGCGTTGGATCAAGGACACGGTTTTTCTTAACACATAATGAATCAATATGGGACACAATAAGAAACAAATTGT
>NC_090247.1:43426582-43429082 GCF_037325665.1 Littorina saxatilis | reverse complement strand
TTGGAAACTACGATTTTTATACAAAGAGGCCAAAAGGTTTTGTCACCATAAACACAAATTTATTACCTCCTGCTTTCCCCCCAAAATTGGTACGAGTAGTGGGAACGATTTTCAATTCGTTGTGAAACACTTCGTCATGAGATTATGGAGATTGCAATACAACCCTCAACTCAGAAACCTGGCTATGGGTGAACATATTGATCAAACCTGTAGAAATATCCTTTTTAAGAAAATATGTTAGTTTCAAAACACTTGTTAGATCAAGCCGAACACTAACAGAAACAATTTTCTTTTTTTTTTTAAATCAAAAAAGAAAAATTCGATAGATCTTAAATATAAGATAGGCTGAACGCCTTTATTTCCTATGTGTGGACCAGGCTAACAAAATCCTCACATATAATAGCTTTACTGCAGGCTTAACGACCCCTTGCAGACATAGTGGACATTCAACTCGCGAGCGAACCTAACTTTTTCATCTTAATTTTTTTTTTAAATAAAGATAAAATAAAATTATGAAAACAAACAAAAAGGTCCACGTCAAAGTACATGCCCTTGACGCGTTACACCGGTTTCCGTACCCAACATCGTGTTATGCCGTAAGCTGGGCACGAAATGCGGCGTATATATAAGTGCCCGAAACCGGCATAACACGCCAGGGCCAGTGCCGGCAGTGGACTGCATATTACTAGTGAAAAAAGACTCGAATGTTTGAGACTGAGCTGTACTGTTTGATCACTTAAAGTAAACCTTTTGGGGGGGACCTGTTCTGAAGGCAGCTCTGGTGTGACTCGTGCCTAGCGCTAGCCTAAAGAAAAAACAATACCTTTCGAATCTGTGCAGGAAAAATTCTTTGATTAGTCTAGACCTGTGGGAATGAGACAAAGAAGCCAACACTCATTGTCAGCATTCTCACATCATACACACACATGTGCCTTACTATTGGCAATACAAGCCTTCAACACATTCACTAAACTAACATGACTGCTAGCAGCATGCATCCGTTTGCACACGTGCAACTTGAAATAACTGCGCATGAGAAACACTGAAGCATGTCACGTGTGCTGAATGAAAACTACTAAATTCTTGCGAGCTGAAACAATAAGACAGCTATACACAGATTGTCGACTTTCATGACTGATAAATAAATGATAAACAAGCTCAACAGTGCTGATTTTGGCAAATTATAAAAGTACACAGCAACTGAAAATAAAAGAAACGTTATACACTTCCTTTTGCAAGACGACGTTGAACAGAATTTTGACAATGAACCTTTTAAATCACTAACGTGATTGACACATGTTTATTAACTAATATATCGTTCCTTGCAAAATCATGCGAAAAATGACCATGCATGCACTGCACATTAAATGCACTGAACATAGTCATGCCTTCCGCAGTTACCAAAATAAAATAAACACACTCACACCCAAACAATAACCGTGGAGAACGAATTCCACAAATATAGCCTTCCAACGTTTCACTGAAATTATTCTTACATTCGAAATTTCAGTAGGGAAAGAGAAGTCAGGCGAAAAAAAGGAAAAAACAACATCTGAAGAACAAGCAAGAGAAGCAACAATTTTCCAGGTCCTTATTTTGCTGGACTCGGGGACTTCTACTCATCAGACCCTCCCCTCTGAATGCTGAGACACATCTCTCTATCATGCCCTCTTCCACTAAAGGGGAGTTGTTTTTATCTTCCAGGACTTCACTCCTGTAGTTGACCCAGGAAAGGCGTTTGTCTTTCAGGCCCTCACTTTGTAGGGTACGGGGTCGTCTACCCATCAGACCCTCCACTCTGAATACTGAGACACATCTCTCCATCAGGTCTTCTTCCCTTACAGAGGAGTTTTTAGGTTTTTTGGTTATCTTCCAGGACTTCACTCCTGTAGTTCCCCCAGGAAAGGCATTTGTCTACCAGGTCCTAACTTGGTAGGGCACAAGGACGACTACCCATCAGTCCCTCCTTGTCGAGACACATATATCTCTATCGCGCTCCCCTCTTTTACAGGCGCACTTCTGCCCGTGTAAACAGTTCTGCTGACCATCTCAGATCTGGCCAGGCTTTTACATGGGATAAGACCATCCCTCCACTTGAATACATACCAAAAATCAACAGTCTGATGAATACATTTGTAAAACCGTTAAAGTAGCTTTCTAAGAAATTAATTTAAATTAATTCATTTACACATTCCAACTCACCACAGCGAGCAGTCAGGATGATGATTTTTGGTATGTGACTAAATGAAGATAGCCAGATCTGAGATTGTCAGCTGAACTGTTTTTGTCGGAAGGAGTGCACCTTCTTTAGCGGAAAAAAAGACACCCGTCCATCTTCCCCTCCCATCTGCAAGGTGACTGACATCTCTCTATCAGGCATAAACGCCTAAACGGGATAGGGGCACCTTTCTTCTGGACCCTCATTCCTGAAGGGGGAGAAAGGCATCTGTCTACGTACCAGTTCCTCACCCATGCATGAGGAGAGACATCTACAAGACCC
>NC_090247.1:43407269-43421382 GCF_037325665.1 Littorina saxatilis | reverse complement strand
GGTTCGTGGGTTAGTTATTGGATAATCGAATCAAAACGCTGTTGCAAAAACTGAACAGTACGAAGATGTTTGACAGCAAGAGACTGGAAGGTTCAACAATAACAACAAATACAATAGCCACTCGATGATGGAATCAAGACCCTTCGCAAAAAATGAACAGTTCAAAAGTGTTTAATTGGGGTACACCCGACGTGTTTAATTGGGGTACACCCGATTAGGCGGGACACAATTGCTGGGTCGGGTCACTGGTTTAAATTGAGATTTGTATGAGATTTCAACTAAGCTGACCCAGCGCTTGGGCCCAACCCACTGCCTGGTGGGGATTTTCTCGTGCATACCACCCCTGGTCTGCAAGTGTGATAGAAGAAGAAGAAGAACAACAAGACGAACAAGAAGAACAAGAACAAAAAGAACAACAGCAAGAACAACAACAAGACGAACAGTAATAACAACAAGAACAAGAATATTGGGCGGGGATATTGGGCCTATATATTGGGCGGGGATATAGCTCAGTTGGTAGCGCGCTGGATTTGTATTCAGTTGGACGCTGTCAGCGTGAGTTCGATCCCAGGTTCGGCGGAAATTTATTTCAGAGTCAACTTTGTGTGCAGACTCTCTTCGGTGTCCGAACCCTCCCCCCCGTGTACACTACATTGGGTGTGCACGTTAAAGATCCCACGATTGACAAAAGGGTCTTTCCTGGCAAAATTGCTTAGGCACAGTTAATAATTGTCTACCTATACCCGTGTGACTTGGAATAATAGGCCGCGAAAGGTAAATATGCGCCGAAATGGCTGCAATCTACTGGCCGTATAAAATTTCATCTCACACGGCATCACTGCAGAGCGCCTAGAACTGTACCCACGGAATATGCGCGATATAAGCCTCATTGATTGATTGATTGATTGAAGAACAAGAACATGAAGAACAAGAATAACAAGGACAACAGCAAGAATATAACAACAAGAAAAAGAACAAGAAGAACAAGAAGAAATTGACTTACCAAGCAGTGCTTTCTTGGCGGTCTCGGGTTTGCATTGCTGGTAGTGTTTACCGGACCACACGGCGCCCACTATCAACCAGGCCAGCTCCACCAGACCTAGCACTGAAACACACACACAGAACAATAGTTTGCAAACATACCCAACCACACAGACAACAGGAATATGACTCTAGTTTGAGGAAAAGAAAAGGTGCGGATCTGACGACTTGAGTGATTGATCCTTAACTTTGCACGTCCTTTGAACCCGGGAGGGTCGTCCTTTTGTTCTTTACCTCTTTAAAAAAAAAAAATAAATAAAAAAAAACCACCAGTCTACCTGTTGTGTGTTCTCTCGCTTGTGTCTTCTCCTCCACCGGCTGCACCTTTTGCGAGCTAAGTCTTTTTTTGTGTTTAATTAATGTGTGTTTGCCTATGCACTTAAAAGACCGCTGGGTCGAAATATCTGTAACTGTAACGTATTGTTTTGTCAATAACAAACGTTCCAACAACTTACCTTTCTTGGGTTTTTTTATTCTACTTTTCTTAAAACCTAATCGCGTTCAAGGTATATATATATATATACAAGATGAATACCCGCTTCGCCGGGTACGGCTTCGCCGGGAAGAAGTCGAGCCGAATACCCGGCTGCGCCGGGGACCCGGCTACGCCGGGGACCCGGCTTTGCCGGGTGTACGCCGGCTTTGCCGGCGCACCGCACGAAGGAAGGGAGATAAACGCGCAAAACACTGGAGAAGATAAAGAAGAGTAATACCCGGCTTCGCCGGGACAGTGACCTTCTAAAAATAGTATAACGGGAATATGGATTGAGCGTTGTCGACAGTGACCTTCCAAAAATAGAAACAGGAATATGGATTGACGCCACACGAAGGAAGGGAGATAAACGCAAAAACACTGGAGAAGATAAGGAAGAGTTACTGGGAATGGATCTGGGAAGATGAACAGAAAAACCAAAATCGGTTCAGCGCTGCGCGCTGAGAGCACGTGTTGAAATATCTCATCGACCAGGTTATGTCCGGGGTGTACCTGAATATGGCCACCAAATTTGAAACAGATCCATCGAGAACCTTGGGCGTGCATCGCGAACACACAGACACACACACACACACACACACACACACACACACACACACACACACACACACACACACACACACACACACACACAAGTCGTATATATATATAGATATCCCAAAGGAGAAGGTCCCATGGAACAGACATGTTCTTTACCAGTCAACATTTTAGATATTTTCTAAAAATCCCGATCCCTGGAAAAAAAGTTACAAATATTTTTTGGAGGAGAGGGTGATCCCGGTATAAGAAGGAGAGTTATCCTGGTCAGACTCCCGTTTTTCTCCCCAAAACAGTGCTGGCTGGGTGCGGGTGAGAATGGGGGTTAGTAGGGGGGCGGGGGGAGACAGTGCAACGAGAAAAACATCTATCCGGTAGAATCAATCAAGTCATGCGTATAGCAGTTACTTTATCAACAACCTTTAGGTTTTGGATCTGAGGACGGTTCCTCACCGTAGCGTGTTGGGGGCAAGCTTGGTGGGGATCGATGGGGTGGGTGAGTGTAGGGGGGGTTGGTGGGGTTGGAGAGATTAATAATGATATGTAACAAACCATTAAATCGTGCGTGAAGCAGATACTGCCTGAACTTCCTGGACTTTGGACTGAGAAAGGTTTTCCTTTTGGAAGGTGAAAATAAGGGGGATATGTTGCGGTAAGAGGGAATAAATTTGAGTTGGTTGGCTTCCCCATGGAAAAGTGAGATAACTCTTTGGTTTGGGACTGGGGAAGAGTATGGGTTTGGGGATTAATACCACCACGTAACAACCGATCGATCGTGCGCAAAGCAAATACTCCACAAACGTTTTGGGTTTCGGACTGAAGGATATAGTTTCCCTGGTAGGAGGGAAAGGTTGTGAGTTGTGTATTAATCATTTTGATCCAGAACAGCTCACCCGTTCCTTTGTATTATTACAGGTATATAGATCTATACACCATAGGAAGATGGTTAGGTCGGAAGCCGGAGAAGGAAGGACAAGCCAATTCACACAAGCAGACCAGCCAATCCTTCTGAAGCTTTAAAAGTAGAAATTTAGTTGTGGGTTTTTTTTCAGCGTAGCAAAAGGGTGTTTTAGGTGTAGCATTTTCTCAACTATATTCCCAAATCCGCATGTATGCCATCTTGCACAAGAATAGACATTTTAAATAAAGTTTCATTAGAATGCAGGTTCATAAAATGCCCACTAGATATTATCTGCGGCGCCACTTTTCAGGGTAGATAATGTTTCATGATAATTTTTGTGGCCGCCAATCGGAGTGGGAAGCACAAAAGAGTGCCAGGACTCACACAAAAACTTGATGGAACTGTTGCATGCTTGAGATTGTTTGTTTGATTGGCTAAGCAATTGCTCTTAGCTTAAAAAGGTAGCAGTTGGCAGCTCTGCGTGACGAAACTCACCGAGACGAGTGTACAGGAGGTACTCCATGGCCTTCCTGGGTTCTGGACTGAGGATGGACCCTCGCAGGCTGACCACCACCACCGCCACCTCCACCACCACGCACACGCCAAGAATGATGACGTAGCCGAAAATGTGGTCCCTGAGGTCCATCGTGCATTTGGATCCCTCGTCAAAAGAGATGAGTCCTCGGATGAGTGCCAGAACCAGTATCCTGCAAAGATGGACACAGAAAGCATCAGCAAGGATTTCTTCTTCTTCTGCGTTAACGGGCTGAAACTCCCACGTACACTCGTGTTTTTTGCACGGGTGGAATTTTTACGGTCTTATTCTGCCATTTAGGCAGCCATACGCCGCTTTCGGAGGATCACGCATCCTGGGTATTTTCGTGTTTCTATAACCCATCAAACTCTTACATGGATTTACAGAATCTTTTCTGTGCGCACTTGGGTCTTGTGCTTGCGTGTACACACGAAAGGAGATAAGGCATTTGCAGGTTTGCACATAGCTAGATTGACTTGGGAGATCGGAAAAATCTACACACACACACACACACACACACACACACACACACACACACACACACACATCTGCGTCACTATTCCCTCCCGCCCTCCAACCCAGTCCAGCCCATCCATACGCCTCTTACATTTAAAAGTACACGTGTGTTCACTACTGGCGTCTAGAACGCGATTAACTGTCAGTCTTGTGGCACGCCTTTAGGCTGTTACTGTCTCCACCATTGTTTTCTAACGGGGGAGATTCGATTAAGGCTGATAGTTCCAACACTGGCCCACTGATTTCGTAGAAAGGTGGCAGAGGCAGAGGGAAAAAGAGGGAGAAAGAGTACACGCAGGCAGGCAGGCTGAGTGATTTAAAGGTTCATTAGATGTCATAAGTGTGTGTGTGTGTGTGTGTGTGTGTGTGTGTGTGTGTGTGTGTGTGTGTGTGTGCGTGTGTGTGTGTGAGTATGTGTGTGTGTGTGAGTATGTGTGTGTGTGTGTGTGTGTGTGTGTGTGTGTGTGTGTGTGCGAGTGTGTGTGTGTGTATGTGTGTGTATAAATGTGCGTTCGTGTGTCCGTGCGTGCCGTCGTGCGTGTGTGAAAGTGCGTGCATGCGTCTCTGCTTGCGTAGGTGCGTGCATGCAGTACACTCAGTTTTATTTTTAATTTGTCAAACTGCGAAAGCTCGACGGTTTCAGCTATGCAAATATCGTTTTCAGAGTTTTTTCCTCATATAATTCTGACTACTTCAATCATCACAATTAGGTCACGCTGGCAATTGTTTTCTTCTGAACATTTATTTAGAGCACTTTCGTCGTAATTGTTTGACAAAATCTGGAGCCATTACACGTAAGAAAATGCAAAAACTCGACACCTCTGTAAAAGTTTCCATGTGACTTATTTTTTTGTTTGTTAAACAATGGTGGCCAGGCCGAAACTTTCATGCCTGTAAGCCTAATTCGGGGTTTTAGATTTCCGTGGCAAAACTTGTCTCTTCCTGATCATCGTCTTCTGACACGACAAAATAGAATCCATCATGTCCATAACGCCCCCCTTAGGGACCGACCAAACGTGGTCGTTATAGACAGGTGATCGCTAAGGAAAGTTGAATCACATGAAGTGTTTTGTTTGTTTGCTTGACGCCCAGCCGACCACAAAGGGCCATATCAGGGCGGTGCTGCTTTGACATATAACGTGCGCCACACACAAGACAGAAGTCGCAGCACAGGCTTCATGTCTCACCCAGTCACATTATTCTGACACCGGACCAACCAGTCCTAGCACTAACCCCATAATGCCAGACGCCAGGCGGAACCGCCACTAGATTACCAATTTTAAAGTCTTAGGTATGACCCGGCCGGGGTTCGAACCCACGACCTCCCTCCCGATCACGGGGCGGACGCCTTACCACTAGGCCAACCGTGCCGGTCACATGAAGTGGTATCTTCCAATTGACCGTTAGCTCGACGTGTTAGTTAAAAGAGGAATGTTATCAGTAATGTGCGACGCATGATGTTGAACATACATCTGACTTACTGTGAGATTTGTTTCTGTTTGTGAGGCAGGCACATTTCTGTTTTTAAACATATATAATACCATCATTGTTTTTGAGCTTGTTCTTTCAAACCTCTGCTTTTCGTGTACCACTTCTGCCTGTGAGGTTGTGACAATTAATCACCGCAGTACGAGCGCTGGGAAGTCTGGAACTCGCTTATAACGATTTACACCTGTCCGGCGTTGGCTCCAAAACACAGCGGTTGCGGAGAATACGGTCGACTGCTCAAGTCCGGCGCCGAGACAAAGACGAACTCATTTTTCTCGTCCCAGAATACAGGTGCAACGACCCTGTTTTGTAATACCAGTTCGTCATCCGTGGGACCGTTCCGTAGGGACAGGACGGGTTTTACATCGGCGGTCTGCGGCGAAAAAAGAGAGAAATTTTTCATGTCTCGGTCCCGTATCGAGAAATGTGTCGGTCTCCCCGCAACCTCCACAATCACCGGAAACGAACAACACGTTAAGCAACGGCTAATGTTTATAACGTGGCCATGTGTTGCCAGTTAAAAGCCTGCACACTGTTCCCCTCATCGCCTTAACTAGCAGGTTAAGTGCTCGCATTGCCACACGTTATTCGAATAAAAGTGTGTGTCGCCTGAATAGCTATACTTTTCGTGCGTGTAAGGGAAAAGAAATGGAGGGGGGGGGGGGCTACAGAGAGAGAGAGAGAGAGAGAGAGAGAGAGAGACAGAGAGACAGAGAGAGAGAGACAGAGACAGAGACAGAGACAGAGAGACTAGTCAGAGACAGAGAGAGAGAGAGAGAGAGAGAGAGAGAGAGAGACAGAGAGAGAGAGACAGAGACAGAGACAGAGAGAGAGAGACTAGTCAGAGACACAGAGAGAGAGAGAGAGAGAGAGAGAGAGACAGAGAGACAGAGAGAGAGAGACAGAGAGACAGAGACAGAGAGACTAGTCAGAGACAGAGAGAGAGAGAGAGAGAGAGAGAGAGAGAGAGAGAGAGAGAGAGAGAGAGAGAGAGAGAGAGAGGGTGGGGGCAGGTTGGCCCGGGAGACCGTGACAGGAAGAGCCGGGTGAAATTTGTCAACAGTGTGATTTTCTGAGGAAATGAATTAGACCTAACACGCCATCGTCTACATGCGCTGAAAATAAAGTCTTACTGATTGTTCAACTTTTCGGGACTGAGCGTATAACTGAACAGATCATCTGCGACGTCCCATAAGGCCCACTATAGGACCCGAGATGGTGGTAATTTGAAAGCCGGAACGAACAAACGGACGCCTACTCACTCTCCTTCCGGGCCGGTCATTACAATTACAGAAAGTGTTCAGCAAATAGTGTGAATTCCGGTCTTCTCCAAATCAACTTAGATCGAGACTTGCTTTCCAGCTTTTTAAAGGAAGAGTGATCATAAACCACGGAACACAGGCCCGTCGGCTACAACACAGTAACAGATCTGCCAATTGTCACAATCTCTTGCCAAAAACTACCCCAAGCAAAATTCCGAACGGTAGTATTATTATAGTATAAGTTAGAAAAAACGAAACATTTCTAGAATCCTGATACTAATTTGATTAAAGCCAACGCCTTAAGATTAAGTTAATCTTATTTAGATTGTTTGGGTTGGATTTTTTATTAAGAATTAATTTAACGAAAAGGCCAATGGTGGCTTTTACAAAATGTGACCCTCCACCACGAAATGAGTCGCATGTCACCTCGCTCGGTTCTGCGCTAGGGAGTGCCTGATAACAGTGTGAGGGTCACCTTAGTCACAGGCTTATAACTCAAACAGTTTTCGCTCTTTTCTAAAACGCTTTTCACCACTGAATAGAGCATGAAAAACTCTTGAGGAAAATGTAAAAATATGAAAATCATGCAAAGGTGACATGCGACTCATTCCGTGGTGGAGGGTCACAAATGACATAACAAAAATCCCACTGGACACAGATAGCTCCCAGGATGTCCTTTTTAGTCTGTGTCAAAGTGGAAGAATTGTTTTATCCCATGTAAAAGCCTGGCCAGATCTGAGACGATGAGCCCAACTGTTTCTTTCTTTCTTTATTTATTTGGTGTTTAACGTCGTTTTCAACCACAAAGGTTATATCGCGACGGGGAAAGGGGGGAGATGGGATAGAGCCACTTGTCAATTGTTTCTTGTTCACAAAAGCACTAATCAAAAATTTGCTCCAGGGGCTTGCAACGTAGTACAATATATGACCTTACTGGGAGAATGCAAGTTTCCAGTACAAAGGACTTAACATTTCTTACATACTGCTTGACTAAAATCTTTACAAACATTGACTATATTCTATACAAGAAACACTTAACAAGGGTAAACGGAGAAACAGAATCCGTTAGTCGCCTCTTACGACATGCTGGGGAGCATCGGGTAAATTCTTCCCCCTAACCCGCGGGGGGTCCCAACTGTTTACACAATCATGTGCCTTCATCCTGACAACAAGGCCAGACAATACAGACGGCGTGTACAAATAAATGCTTCTTGTATTTCTTGGTAATCAGTGCGTTCGCATTGCATCGTCTGAGTACAATGATGTCGCCTTTCTCTTTATTCGTGATTTACAAGATGGGAAGGAAGGTATATTATATGTAACCTGACGAAAAGGCCACACAGACAGACGGCGTGTACAAATCAATGCTTCTTGTATTTCTTGTTAATCAATGCTTCTATGTTGATTCGCCTAAGCACAACGACGACACTTTTTGCTTCATTATTGATTGACAAGATGATTAACACTGGGAAGGAAGGTATAATGTATTTAACCTGACGACAAGGCCTGACAGACAGACCGCTCCTTCTTCACTTGTCACTTTCTGGGCCTACATGTGATTCACAAGATTGTTTACACGGGAAGAAATGAAGGTATCTTTAACTTTAACCTGACGACGAGGCCTTACAAAAAAGACGACGAGAACAAATCAATGCTTCTTGCGTTACCCGATAATCAGTGCGTCGGTATGGTGTCGCCTGGGGATAATGATATCGCTTTTCTCTTTATTCGTGATTAACAAGACGATTAACACTGGGACGGAAGGCATATATTTTACCCGACGACAAGGCCTGACAGACAGATTAGGTGGGCGGCGAGGGGGGGGGGGGGGGGTGGGGGGCACAGACCACTCAATACCTATTGCATTTCACGGTAAAAAGTGCGTCCGTACTGCGTCAGATGAGCATAATGTTGTCTGTCACTTTTCCCGTTATTCATGATTCACAAAACGGCAATAAATGTGTCTTTAATTGTAACCTGACGACGAGGCCAAACACACAGACGACGTGTACAAATCCATGCTCCTTAAATTACACGGTAATCAATGCGTCTGATGAGCATAATGTTGTCTGTCACTTTTCCCTTTATTCGTGGTTCACAAGACGGTTTACATAGCAATACATGTCTCTAACAGTAACCTGACAACGAGGTCAAACAAACAGACGACGTGTACAAATCAATGCTCCTTGAATTACAAGGTAATTAATGCGTCTGATGAGCATAATGTTCTCTGCCAATTTCCCCTTTATTAGTGGTTCACAAGACGGTTTACACGGCAATAAATGTGTCTTTAACTGTAACCTGACGACGAGGTCAAACAAACAGACGGCGTGTAAAAATCTATGCTCCTTACCTTACACGGTATTAATCAATGCGTCCGTACTGCGTAAGTAGAGCATAATACTGCCTCTCATTTTCCCTTTATTCGTGATTCATAAGATGAATTACAAGGGAAAGAGCGTATCTTGAACAAGACAGACAGATGACGTGTACAAATCCATTATTCTGTCATTAAGTAGTAATGATTGCTTCTGTACTGTGGTGGCTGAGTACAATGCTTTTTGTCACTTCCCCTCTTTTGTCACCCAAACACAATTGTAAAAAGCAATGCTTCTTGCATTACCTAATGAGTGCTTCGGTAATGTGGTGGCTGAGTACAATGCTGTCTGTCACTTTCCCCTCTTTTGTCACCCAAAGACAGGCTGACAGTTATGATCACTAGCAGTATCATGCTTCCATCGTGGAGCTTACTGCGACATGATGGCACTTAGCATTGAGGTGTGCATGTCACAGGTGTGTGCAGCAACAGGTCAGAAGTTGTAGGGACAAACTGTTGGCATTCTAGTCCACCGTTTGTTTATTCATTTATTTATTCGAATTCTGCAACACAGCGTGCTAATTTCGGATCAACTCCTTCACCACCGCTGGACAACCTATTCTCAATCATAATTCCCTGCATAAGGTTGCTTCAAATTCCTTTAGTTTTTGCAACCTCCTAGCGCAAACGCGCGCACAGACAGACAGACAGACACACACGCACTCACACACACACACACACACACACACACACACACACACACACACACACACACACACACACACACACACACACACACACACACACACACACACACACACTTACTCGACAACAAATGTCAAATTAGCGTTTAAGAGAACGCTCATAAGCCTAGCTTGTTGTGCTCCATGTTCCTTATTTCATGTATGCGGCAATATTCCAATGAAATTTACTGAATAAACTTGTTTAAACCAAATTAGCGAATTCTACCACATAGCGGGCCAATTTCTGACCGACCCCCATAACCATCATTACTAACACCAAACTATTCCCGGTCATAATAATTCGCCTCGTCCTGTTACTTCTAATTCTATTTACAACCTCCTGGCTCTCTGCGTGCGCTCGGTAATAATGATAATTTCAATGTCGGCTTGTGACAGGGAGCTCAGCTGTCATTTGCATGTTACGCACGCTTGCCAAGTCGTCCGTGACAAAAGCTAGTATCGATCCAGCTGAATGATTTATACGCATTAGCAGCAGAATACATCGCCTTGCGTTTCCCTGTTGTTGCGCAGTGCTAGCCCTGCGAGCCGAATCGTTAAAAACATGATACATGGCGACAAAAGACAATGTCAGATGAGCTGCACTACAGTCTGTAACAGTTTCCTAACACGCACGCACGTCCACACACACACACACACACACACACACACACACACACACACACACACACACACACACAGATTGCTAAATAATAAAACTAGCTTCATGCAGGTCATAGCAATCGGTCGAATTGAGCGGACAAATGTATCGTTCTTTACATCGTTTTTACGCTTTGCACGTCATAACCGTCCCTTAAGTGTAACTTTTCGCTTGAGAGCACTCCGATAAGCTTGGTTTGCTGTGCTCCATTCCTATGGTTACATACATGTACGCGGCATTATACATTGCCAACAAATATTTAATTGAATCAGTCGTTCAAAACAAACGGAGATAATTACGAAGACTTACAACAACTGACACACGGTGACAAAAGAGGTTTGTAACAGGTTTTTTTTCACAACTAGAACGACGGACTGTTAAATACCAAAAGCAGCTTTGTGAAATAGAGAAAAGTCAAATGAACAGTAAGATAAAAAGGACTGATACATTATGTTAAGTGATCCCCATTAGTCTACCTCAGTTTTCATCCAAACAAATCGGACAGAAACAGTGAACACTCAAGGTAATAAAAAGATCAAAAGTAAAAAAAAAATACTGCCACGTTTCCTTACACGCCGGAAGTCCATTAGTCTGTCTCAGTTTTCTACCAAATGACCGGCTGCTAAATATCAAAAACAGCTTCATGATGGAACGGTCAAACAGAGAGAGAGAGAGAGAGAGAGAGAGAGAGAGAGAGAGAGAGAGAGAGAGAGAGAGAGAGAGAGAGAGAGAGAGAGAGAGAGAGAGAGAGAGAGAGAGAGAGAGAGAGAGAGAGAGAGATAACAGTAACTGACACACTTCGTTAAGTGAGCCCCATCTGTCTAAATAAGATTTATGAAATAGAGAATAGTCAAACGGGGCTAGAAATTAAAAGTAACAATTACTGACACGTTTTGTTAAATGTTATATATCATTCTGTTCTGTTTTTACCTAAAAGACAAACTTCTAAATATCAATAGCAGATTCATGAAATAGAGAACGGTCAAACTGGGAGAGAGGAAACAGAAAGTAACAATCACTCACAGAGTTAGCTTAGGTGATACACAATATACTCTGTTTCCGTTTTCACCAAAACAACAGACAGCTTACATATATATATATCAAAGCAACTTTAATTCTATAAAACAGAGAACAGTCAGACGCAAGGGGAAACAGCTGAAAAGTAACACTTACTGGCACATTTTTGATAAAGTGTCTGTGCCAGCTTTCACCAAAACAACAGACCACTAATATTAAAGGAGGTTATTCGACATCTACATTACAGCCTGCGACCGCTTTCGCCTCAAATAATAGTCTGCTAGATGCCTAAAGCACGTTTATGAAGCGTACAAAGCAGTCGATAAATGGTTATAAGAAAAATCTCCGGTTTCACTAGCTCTTGAAAAGATTTCCCGCGGGAACATGATGCCAATAGCTAGACAGCAGACACGCATAATCCGTGACATGATGATCTTTCGCTTTAGGTTATGGTTCACTGCAATTTGTATAGCTATAAAATGTTCAGAATAATGTACAAGAAAATGACGGCCTGACATCGTATCGTAGTACAAGCAAATCATTTTATATAGCTATTCTGATGAACACGTGGGGGAATTCGGGGGCTGTGATTGGATGGTCTCTTCCGATCATCAAAGCATAATGCTACGGAAGTCGGCCATTTTTCTCAATATCCAAAAGCATATTGTCAATAACAAAGACGCATGGTTCCGGTTTACCCACCTGTATCACACGATGATCGACACTGAACAGCATACACTGACAACTTGAAATTCTTCTCGGGAATGTTTTTCAGCTTTACAAATGTCGATAGCATACCCTTTTCTGCTAACTTCCCGATGAAACAGGACTAAACCTATTATTTTCTGTCCCTAAACACCACAAAATGCCCAAAGTCGAAAGATGTAGTACAAACAGGGGAGTACAACGGAACAGCCGTTTTTGTGTGCCTGTGAGCTTAGTTCACAGTTGCCGACTGACACAAATTTTCGCATTCGGCTTTTCTTATCTCGTAACTCCACACTAAATACCCCACTTCCCCTCTGAAGTATTGATGTACAACCCATGGCACTAACATTCATGTAGTCGTTTATAACTGAGGTTGAAAAATTCGCTTCATGACGAGACAAGTATAAAATGCCATTCACCCAAACTGGAAACGTCGCTGCCGTCTGCTCGCTTTGTACGGATTAGCTGTTCTCTTTTCCTCCCCTTGTTGCATCCTAGTTCTTCAGTTGTTTCTAGTTTTCCGTTGATGTTGTGGTTTGGTCTTCTTCATAAGTAGTCTTGTTCAAAATTAAAAAAACTCAAACTTCTTTTTGTTGTATACGAATGAACTAATAAAGAGCTGTTTAACAGCTGTGTTGTCAAATCGAATTTTTTTCCAAAGTCAGTGTGGCGCCTGCGCAAAACTAATGCGCATAAGAAACGGCGTCTGCTATCAAAACCTGAGATCAACGCATCGACGCAAAAACTGTCATTTTGTAAGTTTGGAACAACAAATAAAGGTCAGAACAGCTATATAATCGCTATTGTATTTTCAGCGTAGCAATAGGGTCCGATATTTAGACTCGAACAAGTATAATGCGACTCGTCTTCGACTCGTCGGCATTATACTTGTCTGGTCTAAATATCGGACCCTATTGCTACGCTCAAAACACAATAGCTGTTAATATAGATGATGATCTGTTTGTGCTACGATTAAATAAATTGGACTCCCTCTGTGTTAGTAAGTACCAGGGGTCGCATGCATCAAGTGATCCCAGAAAACTGTACCAAGAGGAAAATAAGATTGTACACGACAACAATGAGAAACTGTAAACAAAATAAAATTGTGTTTACCTCATAACATAAGGTTTGCCAACGATGTTTGACATCCACACACACACAAATCAAAAACATTCGTGGTTCATGACAGTAAAGTTTATCAAACGCTATTCTACAACATTATTCGAATACAGGTGTATTTCTGATTTTTATGCAACTGTCCACACAACTGCTACAAGTACCGAATTCGATATAGCATAACAACAGTATATTCCAATGTATGATTAAGGATCTCGATAGACACACTAAATGTAACGTAGTCACTGCACGATTTGACTTGTTTCGAACGACCTGGATGACAGAATGACCAGTTATTTTTAGTGTGGTGTTCAGTTGATGTTGTTGACTAAGAAAGATAGAACGCGTACGAATACGGTATTTTGTCATGTATTGTTGTTTTAAAAGACAAACATTAGGGTGTTTTAAACGTTGTTCAGCATCGTTTGTTCTAATCTCATTTTGTCTCACACACACACACACACACACACACACACACACACACACACACACACACACACACACACACACACACACACACACACACTAACACACTTTCTTTCTTTCTTTATTTGGTGTTTAACGTCGTTTCACTAACACACACTAACACACACACATACAGACACTCTAAAACACAAAGGAAAGAATGTTCGTCTTCATGTTGTTCAGCAACTCTTGATATGTTATAAGACATTACAATCTCGTTTTGTCCAAAAAGAGTTCATTACACCAGGTGCTCTTGTGCACTGCCAATTACACACATTTATAGTAAAGCCGGCTGTCAACTAATCCATCTCGCACT
>NC_090247.1:43387269-43402269 GCF_037325665.1 Littorina saxatilis | reverse complement strand
TTGGAACTGTCGTTGGTCCAGCAAAAAGTTCAACATGTCTGTAGCAGACAGCCCAAGTTTCAAGATTGTAGGGCCATCCAAACAGCCGTAATAATAAAAACAACAAAAGTAGTCAGTGAAATTGGCTGTGTTCGGTCCCCACACACTTTTGTGACGTAGGCGTGACGGTTCCCATAATTCATTGTGTCGGTCCCCACTTTCTGTGTCGGACCCCACTTTCGACCTAATTTCTCTGTGACGGACCCCACAACCAGCCTATTTTGTGTCGGTCCCCACACCTTCTTGGATTTATGACTTGCCGGTTACTTGTATCATTGTATTCATTGAATCTAATTGTCTCGGAGTTATTTTTCAGCAACAACCGGCAAGGCAGCACCTTTTGTGATACCAAGTAAGTCAGATGACATCAGTATGTGTGTGTATGTGTGTGTGAGAGAGAGAGAGAGAGAGAGAGAGAGAGAGAGAGAGAGAGAGAGAGAGAGAGAGAGAGAGAGAGAGAGAGAGAGAGACTAACTTTATTAGTTTATGCCACAAATAATATATAACATTATTTATCTCTGGGACGGTTCCCAGTATACCAGCAAATTATGTGTTGATCCACCCACACCTTCTTGAACTGGCCTTCCCAATATCTACTCTTAGTCTTACGGCCTTGGAGATATGCAATTTGGCACATTTTTAAAATAAAAGATCCACCTGTCGTATGTGAGATTCAGTTTTCAGAGCAAAATGCTGCCCAGGGACTTCTAGTGGTGATTGAAAAAAAAAAAGAGTACTTGCCTGTGTCAAGTATGTGTCTTTATCCACGCTTGTTGTAAGAGGCAACTTTTCCCAGCTCCTTGTGTTCATGACTGCTTTCTCTTAAAATTAATTACTTTATGACAGTCAGAATACAATGGAACAAGGCTACATAAACCCTGACAGCCTACGACAACGGCCCGACTAAGGCTCAACACCGCGCCAATAAATTCAGCATTGGGCCAATGTTGGGCCATGATTGCTCCGTTTTCGTAGGCTATCAGGGTCAAAGATACATATTGGTAAACTAGTAAAATACATGTTCAGCATCATCAGCAATACCACAAAAGGATTAAAACAAGAAATTCCTCCGATAGGAACTACACCCCCGTCAAAGGGAAATAACCTTCTCAGTTGGTGGCAGTGAGAATGGTTATTTCCCTTTGACCAACGGGGGTGTCCGTCTATACCAGGCCTTGTATAATTTTAATCCACCAATAACTCCCTAACCGTGTGTTTGACTGGTCCCAATTTTTGTAAGGACCGTCTCAGGAATGTATAGAACCTGTTCACCAAGTTTGGTGACGATCGGTCCGTTCATTCTTGAGATCTACTTGCGAACACAAACACATCGAGTGAAACCTATACACACCCCTATACCGGGGGTGTAAAAATCCTATTAGCTGTATGTCAGCGGCACAATGCAACCAGAACCAGCGTTTATGTGGAGTGATCGGGTGCTGGTCACTACCGCGAGCGTCACTACCGCGAGTACCACTACCGCGTCTCACACTAAAGTTGTGTTTCCGTACCCGCGATAGCGTTTTTCCAGCGGTGCGACGAAAATCAAGCACATAGAAAATGACCAGGAGTGTTTCCACACGCGCGACGCGTTAGCGGCGCGACAAGCGGCAAGCGACGCGATTTTTTTGAAAGGGTCCTGGAGCGATTTTTTCGCGTTGTCGCGCGGCAACGCGGGAGTTTACAGATTTTACCGCATGTTTAAAACGCAAGTACGGAAACACGTCACGCGTTTGCGCGCGTTTTCTTTTGTCGCTGCCGCTGTCGCGGGTACGGAAACAGAACTTACCGCGAGTACGACACTACCGCGAGTACGACACTACTGCGAGTATAACACTACCGCGTGTCACACTACCGCGAGTATAACATTACCGCGTGTCATTTTATGACTTCCATGGCTGAAGGCAAAGGTTGAAATGTTTCCTTGAAATATAAAACAAAAAGGCCTGGTCTGTTCTCTGAACACTAATTCAATGTTTGTCATGCTAACCAAGAACTCAAAACGATCAGAACACACTATCAGAATACATATAGAATGCAGGGCCGGATTACCGGGGGGGTTATGGGGGTTGCGCAACCCCCCCCCTAGCCTAAACATGTACCTTACTTATTTAATTTTTTTTGTATTATTGCTTATTTTATGCCGTTTCATGCAAGGAGCAACCATTTTCCTATCTCAGAATATGACCTACCCGTCAGCTTCAGGGGGCTTCGCCCCCTGACCCCCACAACGAGGGGGGGGGTGGGTTCTAGGGTTTCCGGACCCCCCCCCCCCAGCCAAAAAATAAAAATATTGAATGAGGTATGCATTTCTTTATTTTACATTGAGTTTCAATTTTTGGGGTATTAATCAGTGACAAAATCTGCTGCCTGAAACTGGTAATGATCATCCTCAGAATGCACCAGATTGCACCATTTTGCATCCTTTTTTTCAAAATTTTCCGGGGGGGCATGCCCCCGGACCCCCCCAGGAAGCTAGGCGCTTCGCGCCGTCGGCTCGGCGCTTCGCGCCTTCACACCCATATCTTCACAATATACTTTTGAAAAAAACCAGTCATAAAATGAACTGATCCGCCCCTGCCGCCAGGGGGGACATCCCCCTGGGCCACCACTGGCAACCCCCCCCCTCCTCTTCGCCTAGTCCGGCCCTGGAATGGGTTGCTTCCAATCAAAGCCGTTAGAACACAAACTCACAAGAAGTAAGTTTGCATGCGTTCTCTCTACGGTTATGGTACTCGCGGTTGTGGTACGCGCGGTAGTGTGACACGCGGCAGTGTTATACTCGCGGTAGTGTCGTACTCGCGGTAGTGTGACACGCGGTAGTGTTACACGCGGTAGTGTCGTACTCGCCGTAGTGTGACACGCGGTAGTGACGCTCGCGGTAGTGTCGCATAACCGGAGTCAGTGATCTGGAAAGGTGTCAATCTCTCTCTCTCTCTCACTCTCTCTCTCTCTCTCTCTCTCTCACACATACACACACACACACACACACACACACACACACACACACACACACACACACACACACACACACATACTGATGTCATCTGACTTACTTGGTATCACAAAAGGTGCTGCCTTGCCGGTTTTTGCTGAAAAATAACTCCGAGACAATTAGATTCAATGAATACAATGATACAAGTAACCGGCAAGTCATAAATCCAAGAAGGTGTGGGGACCGACACAAAATAGGCTGGTTGTGGGGTCCGTCACAGAGAAATTAGGTCGAAAGTGGGGTCCGACACAGAAAGTGGGGACCGACACAATGAATTATGGGAACCGTCACGCCTACGTCACAAAAGTGTGTGGGGACCGAACACAGCCAATTTCACTGACTACTTTTGTTGTTTTTATTATTACGGCTGTTTGGATGGCCCTACAATCTTGAAACTTGGGCTGTCTGCTACAGACATGTTGAACTTTTTGCTGGACCAACGACAGTTCCAAGCAGGCATTTTTTGGTAGGATATTTCTTGCCGATGCTACGAATTATGCAGTTTTGCAGTAAAGTGGAAGGCATTCTACCTAATAACGGCTAAAATATCAAAAACCTTCAATCCAACAGCACCTAGGCATGTAGTGTAAACACTCACAGATCTAACAAGACCATTCTCAGAGAGCAACATTGCGTAATACTACCATAAATGGATGTTTTGTCCGCGAATTTTGGCGTGTGGGAACCGAGTGGGAACCGAACACAAAGGGTCAGGGCACCGAACACAAAGCGTAGGGGAACCGTCACAGTGTCACCGGTGTGTTAACTGGGCGAAGTCGACTACGGGAAGTATACTTGGCGCAGCTGGCCGCACGGAGCTTCAGCGCTGAGTTTTCGGTAAAAAGACTTCGCGTAGTCTTCGCGAAGTCGACTTCGGGCTCAATGAAGGACCGCCTTTAAGCCTGGCCTTAACTGGGCGAAGTCGACTTCGGGCTCAATGAAGGACCGCCTTTAAGCCTGGCCTTAACTGGGCGAAGTCGACTACGCGAAGTATACTTTGCGAAGCTCTTCGCATGGAGTTTTAGCACTGAGTTTTCGGTAAAAAGACTTCGCGAAGTCTTCGCGAAGTCGACTTGGGGCTGAATTTAAGGACCGCCTTTAGGGTGTGCTCTACTTCCTGAAATGTATCGGCTGAAAAAGATGCTGAAGAAGAGAAACAAGCTTTTCGACGCAACTGGACAATTGTGCCATTTTCTACCATAGGCCACAGAAGTCAAAGTGCAAGTACTGTACAAGACATAGATATGTTCCCATTCTAGACCCCCGCGTCAATGGATTTCCTCAGACCCTTTTCTGCAGAGTACCGCAGAACAGTAGCCCCCAAATGGCCTTAGGATTTCTGCGATAACAAAATTGCCCCTTTGAAAGGGAAGAGGATAAAAGCTTTCTATCGTCTTCCCTTCGCCCCTTTGTCTAGCTTTACGAATCTGGTCCAGTGGTCTGGAGAAAATTGGTTCACCATTCTAGACTCTAAAATGGAGCAAACATTTTGCGTAAAGGAGTGGGACTTTCGCCAAATTACCACATCAGTCTTCATCGCTGCTGTGTCTGAATTCTATACTTATCTTACTTTCTGAATGGGAACTACGCTCATGCGTGTATCACAAATACATGTGTGCTGAACAGATTTACCTGCCAAAGAAATCATACCTTCGCCATCGTGCACACACCCCCACCCCGTACACCCGAACCCAGACCACACACCCCCACACACACACACACACACACACACACACACACACACACACACAACCAGACCACACAAACACACACACACACACAAACACACACACACACACACACACGCGCGCGCACACATTGTTACGACAATCTGTCGCTAACGTATTCGTCATCAAACAAAAGCTCGTGAAAGTGACCCACACATTTCAATAAACCATTTGATCAAACGCTTTCGGTCCCTCTGTTCCTGGTCTCAGAAAATAAAACAAACACACAACCGTCAGTATTGCTGTGTAACATATATCTTACTGCTCTTGCTGCGATGAGACATCACTACTATCACTACTATACAGGCGTTGTCGTTTTCGCCCACAGCATAGAGCACTCTTATTTGCATACAATCCTATCCTATTCTCGGAGTTTAGTCAGTAAAAATAATTCCCTTGCTTCCACCCTTTCGATTCGATGACAACAGGTTGCGTACAGCATATGTTTACCATCTGTGCTGAATATCTTGCCTCAGATCTACCCCGGTCCGTGTGTTCCTTGAGGCATTTGTGGTGCGTGCTGGTAAATACCATCTGGTGTTTGGAACGATGTGTGTGTGTGTGTGTGTGTGTGTGTGTGTTAGTGTGTGATTGAGTGTGTGTGTATATGTGTGTGTGTGTGTGTGTGTGTGTGTGTGTGTGTATGTGTGTGTGTGTGTTAGTGTGTGATTGAGTGTGTGTGCGTGCGTCGAAGATTGCTTCACCAAAATGTCAATCAATTTGCTTATAAAAATGATGGCGTGACAGTGCCGCCTCAACTTTCATAAAAAGCCGGATATGACGTCATGAAAGACATTTATCGGAAAAATGAAAAACACGTCTGGGGATATCATACCCAGGAACTTTCATGTGAAGTTTCATGAAGATCGGTCCAATAGTCTTCTCTGAAACGCTCTACAAATACACACAGACACAGACCACACCCGGGCCCTCGTCTCGATTCCCCGTGTATGTTAAAACATTTAGTCAAAACTTGACTAAATGTAAAAAGGGAAACGTCAGTACCAGGTACAGTACAACCCAGTGCTGCTGTAATTAGTACGGTTAGGTGTTGGCCCCTACTGTACCAAGCTAGCTGGGCATTATGCAGCCAACACAGTTATCGATCCCTGCAACAACAATTGCCACGGCTTTGCCGCCTCGAGGTGTTGGAACCCCACACGCACCGCTCTGGCAAGACACGGGTACAGTGTCTCTTGGCCCAGCGGTCAATAACGCCGCCATGGTGTCACTTCTCCGGAGACATAATTAAACACACCTGCAGGCTCGTATAAAAACAAATTAAAAAGCGCCGACTACTGTTTCTTATGACTGTAGTTATATGAGTACAATAATGCTGCACACTGATTTTTTCGTTTTCTCGAGGAGAAAAGTGTGTTATCACTATGGGATCTGAATTCTTGGTGCATGTGATTCTTCGGAGACCCAATCAAACACACCTGCAGGCTGTTGTTACAAAAAAAAGGGGGGGGGGTGTACTGTTTCTTTTGCACCCTGGCCCTTCCGGCTGCAAAAAAATGGATTTTGTTGAAACGTGGCTTTTTTTTAAAGTTTTTTTTTTTTTTATACCGCTGAGGGTTCTAAATTTGATGCATCTGATTTTCAAGAGACTTTTTCAAACACACCTGCAGGCTTGTGCAAATAAGAAAAAAGAAAGATAAAGAAATCTCGGAGTACTGGTTCTTATGTCAGGTGATAATTGTATAGTTATAGGTGTACATGTCCTCTAACCATTCCGGCTTCAAAAAAGTGTTGGGTGTTGTTGTTGTTTTCCTTGTGGGTACCAACTTCTTAGTGCATGCAATCCTCCGGAGATCCATTTAAACACACCCGCAGGCTAGCAATGTCAAGACGCCGATTACTGTTTCTTATGACTGTGGTATTAAGAGTACATGCCATTTCGTCTTCGGAAAAACTTGTTTGTTTGTTTTTCGCTGTAGGTTTTGGGTCCTAGCTTCTACATGTAGACCTGTGCATCAGATTCTGCAGAGAATTGTACTTAATTAGTCAGTGTGTGTGTGTGTGTGTGTGTGTGTGTGTGTGTGTGTGTGTGTGTGTGTGTGTGTGTGTGTGTTTATACACATCCAGACAGACAAGACACACACACACACACACACACACACACACACACACAAGGCACACACATCCAAGCAAACAACAAAATAATAATCACGAACGCACATTATTCTTCGTCATTTTCTGATTCCCAAAACATATACATATGTTATATTTGGATTAAAAACAAGCTCTGAAAATTAAAAATATAAAAATTATGATCAAAATTAAATTTCCGAAATCGATTTAAAAACAATTTCATCTTATTCCTTGTCGGTTCCTGATTCCAAAAACATATAGATATGATATGTTTGGATTAAAAACACGCTCGGAAAGTTAAAACGAAGAGAGGCACAGAAAAGCGTGCTATGCAGCACAGCGAAACCACTACCGCGCTAAACAGGCTCGTCAGTTTCACTCTGTTTTGCACAAGCGGCGGACTACGGTCATTGTGAAAAAATGCAGTGCGTTCAGTTTCATTCTGTGAGTTCCACAGCTTGACTAAATGTAGTAATTTCGCCTTACGCGACTTGTTCTTTCTTCGGGACGGTTAATAACACTGTATGAATGAAACAGATCGCTACCATTTGAATCTTGTTAACACATGAATGAAACGGCTCGCTTCACCCTGTACCGATTTACACTTGAATTCATGAACAAAACAGCTCGAAGTTTGAACCGATTTACACACGTATGAATGAAACAGCTCGCCACGACCCGTTTGAAAGCTTAACCTCACCTTCATCACATGTGTGTGTACGTGTACTTGTACGTGTGTGTGTGTGTGTGTGTGTGTGTGTGTGTGTGTGTGTGTGGGTTGCGTGTGTGTGTGCTTGCGTACATCCGCATGTACGTGTAAATGTGTGATTCTTGTTTTGTTTTTCTATTGTTGTGTCTGTCTGCTTGCTTATAAACCACATTTCATCGCTGGCTTTAGTTTCTGCTTTTGAATGAAGTTCCAAACACACAATCATGTGAGCTCAGTACACTGACTGTGATGAACGTAAGGGAAACAGGTGAGCGACCATGTATCGAACGAAAGCATAAAAAGATAAATATAGCAGTAATACTGATGTGGGGTTCAACCCCCACTCACTGAGCGAGAATCGATCGCATGTCACGCAGCTGTAGCAGCCAGCAGATCTATTGGTTTTTTTTACACACTACTCTGCTCTGTCCCTATAGCTATAATAGTTGGGCCTCCAGTTCCGGCCCAAAGGACAAAGCAAATAACACTATCTTAGTCAACTCTGTAAAAGGAATCAAAATACAAGAGATGTTAGTTACTGGAACGTTAAAGTTACAGACAAAACAAAACATTCAGTATTACGCATATAGTAGGGGAAGGGCTCCTAATATGGACTGGCTCTTAATATGGACCACCTCTTGATCTGACAAACTAACGGCGCTAGAGCGCTAAAAACAATTTCATTCGCTGTATTCACCCTCCCTGGATAATTTGCACATGTCAAAACAGTTGCAGAAACACAAACCTCAAAACCGTTAGGCCTTTTCTCTTTTTTTCACTTTTGGCAGCGTTCCCTCTAAATTTGACGCCTAAAGCGAACTCGTTTCTGTCCACAGCCAAAGCTTTTATCACACAAAAATTGCTATATATGACAGCTAAGACCGTATTTGTTACATGTTAGCAGTTTTGACCCTGAGTTTCCACTGCAAACAAAAAATAATAGCAAAATCTCAAAGTATGTGTGAGTCCCCTAATATGGACCACCTTCAACAAATCGACGAAAATAAAAAATTAAAGGCTATTTTCATTAATTCATTAGGAAGCTTGCTGAAAATAACCTATAACTAGCCCTCGAGATTTCAAAAAAATATATCAAATTGTCTTCTTTTTGTGGAAGTTGATAATTTCACTTATTTTTACTCTGTTTTTGATATGCTTCTTTAGTTTCCTGGTGTGCTTCAAATAATGGTCTCATCAACCCGAAACAGATAAATCTAAAGCATATTTGAATTAGTCTGACTTGCACACTAAGTTGTATCATGTTATTTTGAAGTATAGGGGGCTTTTGACAGTGATTCGTGAAGGCCGCTTCACTTTGTGAATTTTTATGTATTTAATTTTTGCTGAATGTCTATCAAAGCTATTTCACTCTAATTAGGCCTAACGATTAACCTAAGAGAGAAGGACTACCAAACACAAAATGAAACTTCTTCGCAAGAAAACAAGCTAGTTATCAGCATAAAACAAAAAGTGGTCCATATTAGGAGCCCTTCCCCTACGTTGAGCCTAGCTTAGCCAGGTTTTGTGTGAGCACTCATGAGATATCCGTTCAAACCACCCGTGTGTATATCATGTAAATGAGGTCGTGTCAAGCTAGTCTGGCAGGGACCTGTTCAATATTTTAACAAGTCGCGTAAGGCGAAAATACAACATTTTGTCAAGCTCAGTCGAACTCACAGAATGAAACTGAACGCACTGCATTTTTCCCACAAGACCGTATACTCGTAATATCTGTCCACCGCTTGTTCTGAGCATGTTTTTAATCCAAACATATCACATCTATATGTTTTTGGAATCAGGAACCCACAAGGAATAAGATGAAATTGTTTATAAATCGATTTTGGAAATTTAATTTTAATCATATTCATAATTTTTATATTTTTAATTTTCAAAGCTTGTTTTTAATCCGAATATAACATATTTATATGTTTTTGGAATCAGCAAATAATTACAAATAAGATGAAATTGTTTTTGGATCGTTTTTCAGATTTTTAATGACCAAAATTATCAATTAATTTTTAAGCCTGTAAGCTGAAATGCAATACCAAAGTCCGGCCTTCGTCGAACATTGCTTGGCCAAAATTTCAATCAATTTGATTGAAAAATGAGGGTGTGACAGTGCCGCCTCAACTTTTACAAAAAGCCGGATATGACGTCATCAAAGACATTTATCGAAAATATGAAGAAATCGTCTGGGGATATCATGCCCAGGAACTCTCATGTAAAATTTCATAAATATCGGTCCAGTAGTTTACTCTGAATCGCTCTACAGCGATTCTACACACACACACACACACAGACACACATACACACATACACCACGACCCTCGTTTCGATTCCCCCTCTATGTTGAAACATTTAATCAAAATTTGACTAAATGTAAAAAGCAACTTGTGTAAATCTGGTACGACACAGCAAGCCATGTATATTCTCTATATCTCAGTGTGTCCAAGCGCGAGATATATCATCACTAAATCAGCTCGTACTCGAATCTCTCTGGGGAATATTTCCTTTGACACAACCGATGTGTTTGCCTGCTGTTATCAACCTGATACTGATAGCTTTGAAATCCGTCATGTCGTCGAGAGTCGTACAGCAAGTCACTTCTCCAGAATGGAATCTCGCAATTCTTTCTCTCTCTTTCTCTCTCTCTCTCCCCCCCCCCCCCCCCACTCTCTCTCTCTCTGAATCTGATTTAGCAAAGATACATTGTAACTTGTGTAAGGCAATACCATCTCTCTCCCCAAATCTCTCTCTCTCTCTCTCTCGATTTACCATCGATATATATATTGTGAGACTAATCGAGTCAATGCAACTCTCTCTCTCTCTCTCTCTCTCTCTCTCTCTCTCTCTCTCTGTCTGTCTGTCTCTCTCTCTCTCTCTCTCTCTCTCTCTCTCTCTCTCTCTCTCTCTCTCTCTCTCTCTCTCTCTCTCTCTCTCTCTCTCTCTCTATGTCTGCAGAGAGTGACAGAAGGTCCCACTCAGATCGGGATTGGGGAGGGAGCGGGAGGAACACTTGGCAATAACTAGTCCTGGCTTCTCACACCCAGGGGGACCTCTTCAGCCTGCAAGTCATTCGGCCTTGTCTGTCACCGCAGGAAGGTCTTTCAGTCCCATATATATGGCACAGGCGCACACAATAAATTGATGTGTATACTGAATACACAGACACATGGCATTAATTTGGGGAGGATAAAATAACCTACAGGCACACGAAAGTGAGTCCCCTCACTCTGTCACCGCAATAAGAAAGCCAGAGGTGTGTCTGTCCCGTGGCAGAGGCGCATACGTTGATATATATATACACTCTTCAAAAAAAGTTAAGGATCGGTTGAAAAAACAGATCTAATATTATAAAAAATTGCCAAAAAATTAAACATCGACATAATAATTAAAAGATTAATGTGTTTGAATTAACAAATGAACAATGAGTCTTGACCTAGAATTTTGTTTGGCAGGCAGAGTTATTTCCCTTTGTGGGACTTCTCAAAAGCTTCTGCATTTTGGAAGAAAAAGGGTGTTTTTTATAGCCCCATGAAATTTGTGGAACGCATGCCAGGGCAAAAGGTTGTGATGCACGTGCTACAACAGGGTCCTGGCTATGAACATCGCTCACCAGCTTGTGTTTAAAGGTTGACACGCTGACACAATTATGCACAGTAGCAACATGCCCCCACGAAGAAAACTGAGCGATTTGGATAGAAGAAGTCGAAGGGCAATAGGATGGCTACAAGACGGTGTTGCTGCCAGGCAAGTGGCCCAGAGGCTTGCAGTGGCTCCCTCTGTCATCATCAGACTAAAACAGAGATTCCACGCAACTGGAAGAGTGCAGGAGCGACAACGTTCTGGTCGGCCCAGAGTCACCACACAAAGAGAGGATCGCTTCATTCAGAGGCAGGCCATTCAACAAAGAATGGCTACGGCAAACAACATTAGGCAACGCCTACAAGCTACTACCAACACTGTTGATAGTGGTCAGACGATCCGAAACCGCTTACACAACTTTGGCTTGCGTGCAAGGCGTCCAGTCCGCGGAACAACCCTGACTGCTAATCACCGAGCAGCTCGCCGAGCCTGGTGCACTCAACATGTGAGGTGGCAACGTCAGCAGTGGGCTCAGGTGTTGTTTACAGATGAGTCCCGCTTTTGCTTGGAACCTGCTGATGGTCGCATCCGAGTGTGGAGGCGTCGCGGAGAGCGCTTCAGAGAAGGCGCTGTTCTGGAGACAGCGTTTTGGCGGAGGCTCTGTGATGGTCTGGGGAGAGATCAGCACACGTCTAAGGACACTTCTGTACCATGTAGTGGGCAACTTGACCGGTGTCCGCTACCAGAATGAGATCCTGCAACCCCTGGTCGTTCCAGCCCTCCAAGCGATCGGCCCTCGTGCGGTTCTTCAGGATGACAACGCACCTCCCCATCGCTCTGAAGCTGTAAACACCTTCATCCAGCAGGCCAGGGTCAACAGGATGCTGTGGCCAGCCAACAGCCCGGACCTGAACCCCATAGTCATAGAGCACAGTCATGTGGGACGAGCTTTGTCGTCGGGTACAGCAACATCACCCTCCTCCTGCCAATCTGGGTCAACTGCTGCAATGGCTCCAGCAGGAGTGGAATGGAGTTCCCAGAGCATTCATATGCAACCTGATCCACTCCATGCGCCAACGATGTGTTGAATGACTGGCACACGACGGAGGGCACACGCGTTATTGACACCGATTCACATTGTTGTGAATTCCATTTTCGAGGGTTGTCACGTTTGACACACTCTAGCTAAATTGTCGCTGCTGCGTTCGATCTTTGCTTTGTTTGTCATTACTCCTTGGTTGTTCAATTATATAATTTTAAAAAATGAAAGAATTCGGTCTTGTCTGTTTTGTGTGGCGTGCTTGTAAAAAAGTGATCCTTAACTTTTTTTTAAAAGAGTGTATACACGTGTATACTGAATCCACATACAAACGACACCGGTTTATTACACAGACCTGTACATGCCACTGACAGAATTGGACACATCATTATACTGAGTCCACAGGCACATGCCACGGGCCTTTCGCCAGTCTACCTATTCTTTGACAGCAAGTAGCAGGTTTTAACATCTCACCGCTGACATTTAGAGAACCTGATTCTCTCCCCCCCCCCCCCCCCCCCCAGCTCCACACACACACATTGTTACATGTGCCTGTGATGCTTACACCACCCTATGCTCTTTGAAGTATAAGAGGGCAGGGCCCTCACACTCACAGTTTCTTCCTCTCCGTGACAAACCAGTACATGTATCATGTGTCTGTGAAGGGATCAGGTGACCATCCCATAATTATTTACTTTCACCTGCTAGTATAAATAGATGCCAGTGTTTGTTTGAATGCAATACTGGCTCAAGCACACATGTAGTATAGAGAGGTATCATAGAAAGTGTTGCCAGACACCCACTGTTTTCTTTTTCACCACAAAACAGTGTCAAGTGCCTCTTACTCAATCCTACCCCAGCAAGGCAACTTTTCATTTACTGTCCATCTGTTAGGAATTGAATAGTCAGTATAATTTGTCACTGACGACCAAAATAAGGAAATTTCCTTATGTGAACCACCTAAAACTGAACACTTCAAAACCCAGAAAAGGGTGTATCAAAATAATTTTCCTTGTCTACAAAAATGAGAAAATATGCAGCCCTGAAAGTTCAACAAATGGTGTACTCGCCTTTGGCTAGTGATTCTCAAAATTTACTAGCCAGAGAGCAAACTTTACTAGCCAAACCAACAATTTGTTTCAGCAACTTTACTCGCATTTCGCGAGTCCATGAACATTCCTACTCGCCAGTTACATGTTTCTACTTGCCATGGCGAGTAAAATACTCGCCACTTTCAGGCCTGATATGAAAAAAATATCATCAAAGTGACATCACACGAGAAGCTTATCAAATCTTGGGGACTGAATTTAAGGGCAGTTAACTTAGATGCAAGCACCTCTGACTACAACATATCTAACCACAGCGTCAGATTTAACTTATTATCTGAAACACACAGACTCACTCGTAGGACCACAAATTACATGGTATACACAGCACAGGCTAAAAAAAATAGCTGTGAGGGTTTAATTTGGTACAATCAGCACGCACACTTCATGTTAAAGTTAGAGTGCGACACAGACAGGTCCTTGGGCAATTCAGAGAAACCCACTCAACCAAATCAGGGCAAACGCTTGTAATTGTTACAGCCCACGCAGCCATGATTCCCTGTAAAGAAACAAAAGGGCTACACCCCTTCATACTTGTATCATGTTGCCTCACTGAATTCTTGGAATTTTAGCCACATTGTTAACAGGAACGCGATCTTGTCAGTTAAAATGTATCTATCTGAGCGGCAAATCCCATGTGCCACTAGAAGAAAAGTAAAGGCTGATGCAGCGCATAAGAATGTTTAAGATCAATTAACTGTAAAGCCGGAGTTACAATTAATTCCATGTATTCTTTTTCATACAAATCTTTTGGTTTGCATTAAACTTCACTGTAAAAATTGAACAGCAAAAAGAGATGTGAGACATTGTCACTTGCATGAGAACCACTTTTTACAGGGAACAAAATCAACAGATGTCCTTATTCAGGTCACCTAATTTATGACTTGAACTTGACAAGAAAATCTAGTTAATCTCATTACCTTGGCATAATAGTCTCTGTGCATACTTTGAACTTCTGTCATAACTTAAAACTAAAGTATGAAAATGTAAACATAGCTTCAGTACTGCTCTCAGCAGACACAGTTTCCCAGGTGTGGAAACTCAAAAACACAACACTTGGTAAGTTTATACCCTTTGGTTCCACTACAGATCGAGCGGTTCTAGATAGACAAATACAATAACCCATCTCAGCTGCTTATCTACGCCAATCCATCAATACCCCCCACACCCACCATCTCATTCTTGCGCAATCATTTCCTACATGGCACCGTTCGTGCCTGATGCGGGCTGGGCTTGAACGGGATATTACAAAGCTTGGCCAAAGAAACCAACACCACGTTGAATGGGAAAATTAATTAGCAGACGACAGAAGACAGTATCAGGTACGAACACCTGTATGCACTGGAGAGTATGTTGCTACTGCAGTGTAACAGTTGCTACGAGGATGAACACAACAGTATACACACAGAACCAACAATCCTACCATCGACCAAGGTTCATCGACTCCATTCACAATCACACACAACACAAACCCCCTCCCCTTCCCCCCACTCCGTCCACGTTTTTTTATTCCCGCCCGGCAGTGGACCAGGAAGGCAATCAATGCAGGGGTTAGTGAAATAATGACCTAACTCACCATGCTGTGTGCAAGATGAAAAGAAACGATGCGGGCACAACAAGGTCATCGGATCCCACAGACCATCGTCTGCGAAATGCCACCATCCCAGGCATCTTCTCCGCTCTTTCCTGTCGTCTGCCACTGCACG